>NC_045956.1:139788078-139972894 GCF_010909765.2 Amblyraja radiata
CAATGCTTTGAATTGCCACAATTGACTCATCCAGACAATTTCAAATATCTGCGATGTTTAACATGCACGGCCACAGAGTAATATGCATCTTGGAGATCTATGCTTGCCATATAGCATTCTGTTGAAATTAATTGCAAAGCATTAGTAAAAGTCTCCATTTTGAAATGTTTATACTGTACAAAATGGTTAAGACTTGAGGTCCAAAATGATCCTACTACCCCCATCCTTTTTTGGTCTAGAGAAAATACTAGATATAAACTGATGGTTTTGATAAGTTGTTTTCTCTATTACCCCTTTTTTACTCAAAATCTCAATTTCTATTTGAATTATTCTAATCTCTTCTTTAGAGAAAGAATGTATTCTTTTTGGAGGATGTTGAGTAGGGGGATTTTCATTCTGGTAAAATTCAATTCTAAACCCCATTATACTGCACAGTATATATGCATCAGATGTTATTAGCTTCCATTCTTTAAAAGAAAATTGTAACCTACCCCCAATTTGTAAGTAGGACACATCTCATATGTTTCTTTCAGAACCAGAACTACCTACCTCAGGGTTTACTGGTGTCACTTTCCGTACCTTGCCCTTGTGGAAATACCATGGCCTCCACGTCCTGGGGTTGTATGCCCATATCTTGTATGCGAGTACGAGCGATTTGTTCCTTCACCAGTTCCCCTTCAGTATGGATATTGCCTTCTAGCTGTGCTGCCAAACATCGGTGGCTTCATCATCCCAATGGTTATTGATTCTTCATTGAGAACCTTCAGTTTTTTGGCAAGCACCACTCCAAAGAGTAAGTGTGGCAATTATATATTAGATGGTTTACAAAACCCTGCAAACTTACGATGTATGTTAGGTCTTATCACAGATTTACTCCAAAATGTGCGTTACACATCATTCCTATCACATCCTGTTGTGACGTTGTCACATTTCCTTCTTCCAGATCTCTGGAAAATGCCGTAATGTTTGACCCCATTAATTTTAATACCCGCTGTAATCTCATTTCTTGAGACCTTACTGCAGTGCCCATATAATTCCACACTTCTTTGTTAATAGCTGGAACTCCTAACCGAGCACAGTTCTGCGGGATTTTATATTTGTTCTCAATTTCATTCCTCGTTGGTCTGCCAAATGATGGGAAAGCAGGTAATTTATACTCTCAGCTATCTCTTCTGATAGAGGTTTTCCCTTGTTTGTGGGACTAGAGAACTTTTGGGCCAGCCCTGGCACTTTTCTTTTTTTGCATTGGGCTCTGGTCCTCAACTGATTCGTTATCAGAGTATTCTGGATATTCCTCCTCATAATGGGTTTCACCTGGATTTTCATATCCGGTATTACATGCGATAGCTCTATGATAGGCCTACGCTTTTTTGTCCCTCTTTGGCGTACATCAAGCTCTTCCATTGAGCTGTATATTGGCAGCCCACTTTTGGAGGCTGCTCCATATTCTGGGTCTCGTGTAGACCAACGTCTGTATTATCTTTCAGACATTTCTGGTGCTGCCTCCGTGTCAGGCCAGCCCTTTTTTCCTCTTTGAGGTACATCAAGCTCTTGCATTGAGCTGTATATTGGCAGCCCACTTTTGGGTGCTGCTCCATATTCTGGGTCTCCTGTAGACCAACGCCTGTATTGTCTTTCAGACATTTCTGGTGCTGCCTCCGTGTCAGGTCAGCCCATATATTCATCTTTATCATCAGGCATTTCAGTCGCTGGCTCAAATCTGGGCCAACGTTTCCCAGAACCTCTTCTGGGTGTTCCATGCGGTTGCTCTTTAAGCCCGTGTTTTTTATACTCCTTCTGGAGTTTGTTTTTACCCATGAGGAATTCCAGTTTATAAATTCTATAGTTCAGACTCCTCAGAGTCTTCCAGGCCTATTATTTCTTTATGGCCTTGCTCCCTGTGGGAGTTTCAACGGGACTTTTTCCCCCGTGTAAAATAGTTATTTCTTTACAATCGACTTTTTAGTCGGGCGCCCGCTACTCTCAGACACTTTGTCTTATTGAGTGCTTACTGCGGTGCGCTTACTATTCTTCCTCCTACCTTTCTCCATACATAAGACTTGCCTGTGTCTCTGCACGCAGTCTCCGGAGAAAAGCAGCCTGAAATGAAAGTAAAAATACTTACGTTCAGGTTTTCTTTCACTCACCGCTTGGAGGTCCGTCCTCCTACCGCGGTCGCAGCGCAATGCGTCTGACGAGATGACGCGCGTGCGCCTGGACGGCCTTCTTCACGTAGTCATTCACGTGACTCCGAAGTAAAATAGCTACATGTCAGGTGACGTTCTGAAGGAAAACATCATCTGAAAATCCAGCTCAGTTGCTGACCAAATGTGTACTCTACTCAGCAGTGTCATCTATCAGCCATCCTTAACAATCCACAATTCAGTGTAATCTTAGAGTTCCTTTGGTTAGAAACAGAAACAGAAACAGAAATAGATGCATGAGTAGGCCATTTGGCCCTTAGAGCCAGCACCGCCATTCAATATGACCATGGCTGATCATCCAAAATCAGTTCCCCGTTCTTGCTTTCTCCCCACATCCCTTGATTCTGTTGGCCTTAAGAGCTATATCTAACTCTCTCTTGTAAACATCCAGTGAATTGGCCTCCACTGCCTTTTGTGACAGAGAATTCCAGATTCACGATTCTCTTGGTGAAAAAGCTTTTCCTTATCTCAGTCCTAAATGGTCTCCCCCTTATTCTTCAACTGGGGCTCCCCAGTTCTGGACTCCTCCAACCTTGGGAACAATTTTCCTGCATCTAGCCTACTCAAATCCTCTCGCTATGAAGACCAACATGCCATTTGCTTTCTTCACTGCCAGCTGTACCTGCATGCTTACTTTCTGTGACTGATGTATAAGGACACACAGGTCTCACTGCTCCTCCCCTTTTCCTAATCTGACACCATTCAGATAATAATCTGCCTTCTTGTTCTTGCCACCAAAGTGGATAACCTCACATTTATCCACATTATATTGCATCTGCCATGCATCTGCCCACTTACCCAACCTATCCAAGTCACCCTGCAGCTTCATAGCATCCTCCTTGCAGCTCACACTGTCAGCCAGCTTTGTGTCATCCGCAAACTTGGAGATGTGACATTGGTTTAAAGTGAAGGGGAAAAGATTTGATAGGAATCTGAGGGGTAACTTTTCCACACAAGGGGTGGTGGGTGTATGGAACAAGCTGCCAAAGGTATTTGAGGCTGGGACAATCCCAACGTTTAAGGAACAAGTACATGGATAGGACAGGTTTGGAGGGATATGGACCAAACGCGGGCAGGTGGACTAGTGTAGCTGGCACACGTTGGCCGCTGTGGGCAAGTTGGGCCAAAGGGCCTGTCTCTGTGCTGTATCACTTTATGACTCTATTACTATAATCTTTGGAACATTTGACATTTAAAAATGGTCCATGGTGGTTCAATGGGTTCTGGTTTAAGACAATCCAGAAATAGCATTCCAAGCACTAAATAACACTTCTCTACCTACATCTTGTTATGATTAGGAACGATATGTAGCTACACAAAATACAACCACTGAATGTTCAAAGTAATAAACTTAACTTCTGTCCGTTGTTTTATGAGGAAAAGAAGTTATTTTTATTCATGTAATGAAAGAGTTGTCACCCACATACATAATTTACATTTTATAAAAAACTCAAGACCATTTTCCAAAATCAGTTTGGTTATTATCTTGGTCCAGAAGACAATCAATCATACAATTGTTCAGAAAAAAGGGGACTGAACAATAATAATTTTATCACATCTATGTTTTGTTTGCAAATAAATATTCTGAGTCTAATATTAACAAATTGAAAGATAAAGCAGTCATCTGCTAGTACATTCTTTATATACTTTGGATTTCAGCACAATTATTGTTTTACAAAATAAATGGTCGATTTACATATTTGGCTCAGATACGCAGCAGGCAATTCTTTACAAAATGATAATTCAACATTGTCATTTCTAAAACCCCATTCTGGCCCTTTTCTTTTTTGGCTGAGACGATCCAGACTGACTTCGAGGCACTGGTAGGCAGGACATTTCACAAGTGGATGTCTGTTGTGAAGGTTCGCCCAATGACAGCTGTGTTGAGGAAGCCAACGGCTGTGACCAGCTCATTGTGTCTTCTTGAGAAGCTTGGGGTGGACAATCTTCAAGTGCAGCTAAATAATTTTGAAGAATTTTCTTTCTTTCTTTGGGAACACTGAACAACTGCATTGTTTGTAAAAATGCCGGTGTTGGTGTTTGGATCTGATCTATACCAGACACATTGGGTTGAACGTCCAACTCTGGTCCACAATCTTCAGTAACTCTCTCAACTGACATTTCTAGAGATTTATTGGATAGGATATTACTTTCTGATCCAGATAAATAATCACTTTGTTCTGAATCCACCACAGAAGATCTATTCCAGCCTGAAAAATCGTTGAAGTCTGCCAAACCAGACACTGAGGATGTGAAGCTCCCCGTAAGTCCTCTTCGTTGGCCCGCTCGAGATAACTTCTCCCGCCTTCTTTTTGCTCGCAACGCTCTGACTTTTTTGTCCCGGTTCACATCCAATTTTTCTGCCCACCACTCATTCCACTTACCCTCCCACGATGCCGTAAGTCTTTCACTCAACTCATCCCTCCACACTGAAGGATCCACAACATCTGGGAGACTGACAGGATCAAGTATTGGAAAGGTATTATGGCAAAGCACTTCCTTCTTCTCCATAACTGCTTTCATTTGATTCCATATTTCTCTGTACGTGTCATTTGATTCTTTATCATTACTAAATGCCTTGTGCAAGAACAGACGCTTTGTATTGACGACAGAATATTTTTGAAGTGCTTCACAGCCATTTGGAACTTGCACTTGCTTTTTTAAGAACGACTTCATCCACTTTCGGCACATGACAAGAGCAGCACCACTGGGCGTTGAAAGTGTATTGGTACCCTGCTTGGTCAATGGTTGTAATCTTTGATTATCCACTACCCTTGATGGAGAAGCTTCATCCTGTCTTTCACTTTCACCCAGCGCCAGATCATGCGCTTGCCTTAGTTCTGGGCCACGATTTATTGATTGTACCCCATCACCCAAAGTAGCACCATCTGGTTCATGTTCACTTCCAGTGGTAGTTCTTGTGGCTTGTAATGTCCTTTTCCCATCAGCTGACAACCTCTGAGGGGCCAGAGTCTGGTAAAATAGGTCTCCGGCCACATTCAGCTGAAACAAAGACAACGTCTTTTTGCCACGAGCGTGGTAAAGTGTCGCAAGTCCTGCAGAACAAAATAAACATAAAATTATGATTATCACAAACAATGTAAATAGCTACAAATTGATTCAAAACCCTAGTACCCTTTGTTGTTAGAAACCCTTTGTTGTTAGAAGCCAAAATGGTTTTATTTACAGTAACTATGATCTTCCATCAGCACAGTGAAACATCACCTCTGTTATTTTGATTCATAATCTTTCAGTATTTCATTTTAGAAATCTTAATACCTAAAATTATAAATTAATATATTATGAACTGACAATTGCAACATGTTTGGTATTTATCCCCGAGATCATTAAAATAAAAAAATAAAAAAATAAAAACAGATCTCACCTGCCGCAGCAGATTGAAGTCTCTCAGCAACCACTTCATTTAAGGGGGGCATCCTAACTGGCAAGTGTGGCATTATGTCATAAATACTGGAGAGTTTCTGTGGAGGCCCAAATGACTGGCAAGGCAGCTGTGTCCCACCTAGCAAAATAAAATGTATAGTAAATCAGTCCAGCAGTACAATATATATGGAGTTTCAAACAGCTTTTGCGCAAAGAAAATAAAACAATTAATTCCATAACTTTCTAGACGGCTTTTCCAAGTGAGTGGAAGGAAATCAACAATGTAAATAGCTACAAATTGTTTCTGAAAGTCTCTACTCAAGGATATGATGCATATTTCTGCCTCCAAGAGAAAAATTATAGCTTCCCCATATCTCCACACTTGGTCCATTGCCACCTTTGACCAAATGATTCAAATTAATGTCTAGCCACTTAAATGCAGTCAGTAATCCAGCTTTAACTACTCTCTTAGGCAGTGCATTCCAGGTACTTGCGTCTCATGGGCAAGAAGATGCCACTCATACCTCCTCTAAAACTCTTCCCCCTTATCCTAAATCTATATCCTCCCCCGCCCATTTGTACCTGCCTCTGACATGGGAAACGTTTCTTGCAATCTACCCTATCTATATCCTTCAAATTTATACACCATAATCATGTCTCCTCTTAACCTCCTCCACTCCACAAAAAACAGATTTAGCTTCTCCAGTCTCCCCTAATAACTAAACTCCATCCCAAATAACAATCCTGGTGAATCTCCTCTGCACCACCTCCTATATTCACACATCTTTCCCTATAGCATGGCTACCAGAACAGAATGCAGTACTGCAGCTAAGATCTGGCCAATGTTTCATATAATTGGAGCATAGTCTAACGACTTCTGTATTGCTGAGGCCAGTATTCCATAGGCCTTCTTGAGATTGGTTTGAAATTAATCACCTGAATATTGCAGAAGTAACACCTCTTGAGTACGCTGAGTGCCTAAAACAATCTTGTTTGTTCTGTTCGTTACTGCCCCACTGACAACTTGTGCA
This sequence comes from Amblyraja radiata, assembly GCF_010909765.2. Taxonomy (NCBI): domain Eukaryota; kingdom Metazoa; phylum Chordata; class Chondrichthyes; order Rajiformes; family Rajidae; genus Amblyraja; species Amblyraja radiata. The sequence continues at coordinate 139,794,698 of NC_045956.1, forward strand.
AACATTGGTGGTGATTCCAACATATGGTTCCATTTCAGAACGGGTACAGTAGTGAATCGTTCATCCACAATGTAGGCAGAATACTGCATTTGAAAAAGCATTAGTTAGTATTCAAGCAGCGTGCACCATCTACAATAAATACCAATTTCAAATTTTGCACAATTAGGGGAAAAAAGTTTTTAAAAATAAAACATGACTTCACAAATAGCAAGGTGCAGAACTAAATTGCCAATAAATCTTTGCTTTAATTTTGTACTATTCATTTCATTTTGTCTTCCACCAGGATCACTGGCTCATCTTTATGTAAATATCAAAATACATTTTTGCAGGCTTTTTACTTGTGAAGTGCAGAAGAATCTTATCCCATTTCCTCATGACAAATGTTAAAACATGAAAATTAAAACAAATTATATTAATGCTCAATTACTCTTTTATAGCAAACATAATAGCAATCAGCACAAACAAAACCTCAAAAAACAAATGAAATAAATAGAGGAAGAAATGCTAACAAGGGCACTTAAAATAATTAATGACTGAAGAAAAACAAAATCCCGTCACTTCAACTCAAGCTTCATAATCTGCCCTTCAAAAACAATAAGACACACATTTGTCACCAGGTGGCATCATTTAAGTTTGTGTTTGACATTCTTTATGACAATTAGAGACTCAGAGAATTGAAAATATACAAGATAAAAGGACACAGACCTGTGTGGTAATTAGATAATGGTACGGATTTACATCTCGTAGGTGTTTGGGAAAAATCACACGTTCACCTTTTTGGCAGTCAGCGGTGGCTCCAATTTTAAACAAGGTTTGGTTATAGGTGTCACCAGCCTAAATAAAAACATTTAGATAATCTAAAAAATTACAGAATATTCCTGAATCCATTAGTTCTAAAACTGTAATGAAATAAAATTAAATACTTCTTACCCTTGCATCGGTTAAGTCAAGTCCAGTTCTGTCAGCATACATATACACCCGTGGGTGAGCTGTGAAGTCACACCACCTCCATGGTAATTGAGCATTGAAGTAGAGGTTCTCAGTTTCTTTTCTTATTTTCTGAAGGCTAAGGTCAAAAGGGAAAGGGACCTGTGCATTAAAAGATTTATCTACAGATTAAATCTTAAGATAAAGTGCAGTGTACCATACAACACAAGCATATGTCTACAAACAAATTGAAATCTTTGCAGACTCATCAGTCTACATGGCCTTTGTATAGGGAATATGCTATTCCTGTTTAGTCATGTGTAGGAAGGAACTACAGATGCTGGTTTACACCGAAGAGAGACACAAAATGCTGGAGTAACTCAGCAGGACAGGCAGCATCTCCTGATAGAAGGAATGGGTGACATTTTGGATCAAGACCCTTCTTCAGAAGACGACCTTTCATCTGAAAAGGGGTCTCGACCCGAAACGTCACCCATCCCTTCTATCCAGGGATGTCTGTCCCGCTGAGTTACTCCAGCATTTTGTGTCTCTCTCTATTTAGTCATGTTAGGCCTTCACAATGACTCAATGAGCAAAGGGCAAGGGAAGAAATGGTTTCCCCCAATCAACATCTGAAGATTACACCAAAAGAGAAGGGATCAATTCCACATAAGGGGTTGAGCAAAACAAATGGATGCCAACAGCATATGCCATAAAAAAAATGTTTAATAGAAAGCCAAAAATATACACAAATTATTGCACTTCATTTGACAGATCAAAATCAACACAGAACATATTATTTTGTAACAGCTGATAACTGCAAGATTGAGGGGGACATTTGTAGCTTTGCAGAACTAAGGAACTGTTAAATGATTCTATATAATTCAGAAAAGCCTCCCCATGCTACAATTTATGGTCACCAGAAAGAGTCACACCTTAGGCCAGTAGAATACTGAAGCTTGAAAGAAAATAGTTTTCTCTATTTTCTCCCTTGAAATTTGATTCTATCTGCTATTTTGACAGAACATGCTCACTAGGATAAAGAGACTGAAACTGATGAAAAAAACCATTGTCATTGTTTTTAACCAAAATAGGTATCAATAGGATCAAACAGGTGTTCTCTGTGAAGGCAACAATGATTATTGGCAAATAAAGGCGAGATGTTCAATGATTTGTATTGCCAAAAAGCAAACCAAATGTGCAATTAAGTCTATAATAATGTATTCTATGCAATACACCAGTTGCCAACATTTATCCTTTGTGCCTATGCATTAAAGTTATTTGAAATCTGACCAAAATAAAACTACTGTTTACTGTCAAAATGTATTTTGCAATTGGTAAAGATTTTACTTGAATAAATCACTGGATATATAATTGAAAGAATAAAAAGATCCTACATTTTCAACTTGAAAGAAGAAAATATTTTACTCTACATTTACATAATTAACTTAGTCTTTAGGAAGTTGAAGTGCATTTGCATTTACCCTTTGTCCAGGATCCAAAGATAGGCAGCTCCACACTCACTGGCAATTACCAGCTCTCCAGGCACATGAGGACTGAAATAAAAGGATAAAAGATTATAACGAAACAAATTTAACAGTACACTTTTATTACCCCATAATTTCTATGGGAGATTATCAATGGAACATCTCAAAAGACAAGGGAAATGTTTTAACATCTTTTTACTTAAGTGGCACGATTTATATTGAAGAGCCCCATGTTCCACCTTACTAATATGTTTAGACTAATCCCATGTACATTAAAAGTCCTTAGTATTAATATTCCAGTAAATATAGGATTCTGATCATAATCCTTACCTGACATTAATGCATGTGGCCATTTGTTCTGTCTGAACCAATTGTAAGGCAGATGGATTAATTTCATGAGTGAGTCTCCATACCCCACAATGATAATCAGAGCGAACCCCTACAAAAACTGCCGTTTGGAAAAGTTTGGAGAAGTTTAGTTTAAAAATTAAAACTATAATCCATGTATCAAAAGGGAAGGAATGACAACTAAATAAATAGAATGCTTAATTATATACACAGTACCAGATATACTTTGATGTAATAGAGGAAGTCTGTCAAAAACTTCCTGAAAGTGACAACACGTAGATAGATTGGTAAAGAAGGCATATGGTGTGCTTGCTTCCATAGGCAGTATAATTGAGAATAAGTGCCAGGAAGTCAGGATGCACCAATATATGACTTTGCTTAGTTACACTGCATTTGGAGTATCGCCCGCAGGTCTGATCGCCCCATTACAGGAAGGATGTGGAGATTTTGGAGAGGCACCAGAATGATGCCTGGATCAGGGGCTATTAGCTACAGGGACAGATCGGACGGACTTGAAAGTTTTCTCTGGAGCACCACAGGTTGAGGCCAGAGACCTGATAGAAATATATAAATTTACGACTGGACTAGGTTAGATAGTCGGAATCTTTTTCCCAAGATGGAAAAATACTGGAGGGCATAGCTTTAAGGTGAGTGGGGCAAAGTTTAAAAGAGACGTGTGGGGCAATTTTTTTTTTAAAACAAGGGCGGCGAGTGCAGTACATGCTGCTGTGGATGGTGGTTGAGATTTTAGATCAGCACATGGATATGCAGGGATTATGTCCAGCCAGATGAGAGATGGTCTTGGCATCATGTTAGGCACAGATATTGTAGGCTGAAGAGCCTGTTCTTCACATTCTCTTACATTATTTGGTACGATTCAAATTCTCTGCCACTGATGATATTTATAACAGGAAGACTCTACTGTGTAAATAGTTATCATAATTACTATATTACACTGTCATTTACACTGCTTTAGGATACCAGCATGCTAATATAAATGCAAACATTTATTTTTTCCATTAAAAGTACAATTTGTAAAATTAATATTATAAATTTCACTAGTTTACATCTGTAATTACCTTCTTCATCCAAAGCACTGGAGTTGATTTGATGGATTCTACCCTTCAACTTAAATTTCACTGGCTTAAACTTTGCATCAAATTTTGGCGTTTTATCTTGCTCACAACGTAGTGCGATTTTGTGGAAATCTGATGCTTAAGCATAAAGGAAATTTAACAAGACGGTTTTCCACATTTCATACCTCTCATTGATTCACCAGCAGAATGGTAAACTTGAAAATCTGACTTTATAGCGTTCTGATCATAAAACTCTCTAGTTATCATGCGTCTGTGACTGTGCCTTACTTGTATATTAAACTTATCTTTGGTGGAGACCCAGGTTCAGATACTAAATTCAGTAAGTAATGATACTTAAGATTCTACCCCAAACACCCAATTAACGATTGCTAAAATAGCATGGTGCAATTTCAAAATAAAATTTGAAAAAAAGTTTTAAAACAAAAATGGAGAAATGGCAATTTGGCTCTTGCCCCAATGTCAGTATTATGGATTAAAACTCAGGTACTTAATGTAGGCTGACCATTTGCTGCCTTAATGCAAAAATGTTGTATTACTTAAATGCCATATTTTAGTAAGATATTAAAAGGAGATTCAATTGTTATGTTCACTAACACAACAGCCTACCATGGCAAAATGTTAAAAAAATACAGAGGATTCCCCTCCAAAGCATTTTCATTCCTTGATTTCGTCTTAATTAGCTTACTTGATCTCTTTCTGTACCTGGGTCCCTGACGTGAGAAATCAGTTGCTGTATTTGTCTACAAAAATAGTAAATGCACTTCAAATATCACGTGAAGCACTGTGGATGGAAGAAGGCACTGTTGCTCTTTCCCCTCTGCTTTTGATTGCTGCAAGTAGCTAGATTTCTCCTACAGCCTTATTCAATAATGCCACTAAGCTATTAGTTAACATCCTAAACAGAATCTTACAAAAGTGAGGAACAACATTCGACCCATCAGATCCATGTCAAATCTTTGAAAACTATTCAATTAACTCCATTTGGGATCTTGGGATTCGCCTTCTGCTTAAGCTCTTTGCTCCTCTCGGGAGCATAGGCCATTGACAAATGTCCTCCACCTCACTCGGTTTTTGGCAGTTCTTTCGAGATCTCCCCAGTTGAGCCCACTCTCAGACATTTCTGTCTGGACACCTCTTCTCCAGTTGTTCCTGGGGCGACCACTTTTCCATTTTCCTTGGGGATTGGTGATGTTTGTGGCAGGTTTCCTGAGGGTGTGTCCAATCCAACTCCATTTTCTCCTTTGAATTTGTAAGTCAATGGGCTCCTGGCTTGTTCTTTTCCACAGGTCCACATTTCTTACTTTGTCTCTCCACCAGATGTCAAGATCTTGGCAATATTTCCCTGTATAAACCTGATATAATTTGCCCAATATCCTACTAATTAAACTGCGCGTTGGCATCATTTCATAATCAATGGAAAGGTTGAAGCATAGGGGACAATTAGCTTGTTACATCCAACCTGGCTCTATATAAATGCACTCAAGCCATTTCCATTCCTCTGCCTTCTACTACAAACATGTTAATTCTTTATTTTCAGATATATAAAGCGGCAAAGGGCTGGAGTAACATCAATGGGTCAGGCAGCATCTCTGGAGAACATGGATAGGTGACGTTTTGGGTTGAGACCCTTCCCAGCCCAGTACATCACATTTCCACGTTCTCCAGCGATGCCATCTAAACGTCTGAGTTATTCCAGCACATTTGTCTTTTTTTGCAAACCAGCATCTACATGTCCTGTTCCTACATTCATTTTTACCTCACTTCTCTTCAGGCCCTCATGCAAATTAATTTATTCTACATCCCCCGTTTCTTGACCCTTTTGCCACTAAGATAACAAATAAAGCTATATTATATGGCACTGCACATTTTTAAACTATAATATAAAACAATGAATGTACTAAGATCTCCCCCATTGGTGGGTTATTATATTTGACTAACAATACGATTTCTAATTACCAACATGGGCTGAACTTTTCCCACCTAGCTAGAGCTCAATTTCACAACTTCCAACTCAAGACTACACCTCCATTTTAAAATCAAGATTCTAGTTTTGAATTTCTATACCAGATTGCCTCTCATATTTCCGTAAGCCTCTTTCAGTTCTTCTAACATCCAAGATCATAACATGTTTCTAGTGTTGGCCTCTTGAAATCCTGGATGCCCTTGCCCTTCACATAATGGTCATGGGTTCTGCTGTCAAGTCCCAAAATTCTGAAATTTCTACTCCAAAAAGTTTTCATTCCTCAACTTTAGGATGCTTTTTAAAAACTCTTTTGTACGAAGCATTTAGTCATGTGATAAGATCGACTGAAAAGGATACTAAGCAAGTTCATGGACGTGCTGCTGGGATAGATCAAACATCCTTCTTCAAAACGGGTTCCTTTGGAAAAAGGGCAATATACCAGAGCTCCTCCAGTGGCTGCATTATCAAACAGAATTTTGTTTCTTTGAATCTTCATTTCTTCATGAATATTTTCTGCCAACAAGTTTGGCGGAATGTCAAAAATAGACTCCCGCAACAACAAATTTAGAAGTCTTGCACGTTTACTTGCACTGGAAAGTGGGCATCTATATAAAGACCATACATTAGAATAAATGGTAGAACAGGGGGTCTATAAATTTCTTTAGATCTTAATAAAATTGACATACAATATAATATGCATTGGAGGTTTTTAGCATAACACATGCTAATAAATACTACAGGAAGTTTGTTTCTACTCAACAACTTCACATAAGAGATTAGTTTACAAACTTAAAGCACACGGCATTGGGGGTTCAGTATTGATGTGGATAGAGAACTGGCTGGCAAACAGGAAGCAAAGAGTAGGAGTAAACGGGTCCTTTTCACAATGGCAGGCAGTGACTAGTGGGGTACCGCAAGGCTCAGTGCTGGGACCCCAGCTATTTACAATATATATTAATGATCTGGATGAGGGAATTGAAGGCAATATCTCCATGTTTGCGGATGACACTAAGCTGGGGGGCAGTGTTAGCTGTGAGGAGGATGCTAGGAGACTGCAAGGTGACTTGGATAGGCTGGGTGAGTGGGCAAATGTTTGGCAGATGCAGTATAATGTGGATAATGTGAGGTTATCCATTTTGGTGGCAAAAACAGGAAAGCAGACTATTATCTAAATGGTGGCCGACTAGGAAAAGGGGAGATGCAGCGAGACCTGGGTGTCATGGTACACCAGTCATTGAAAGTGGGCATGCAGGTGCAGCAGGCAGTGAAGAAAGCGAATGGTATGTTAGCTTTCATAGCAAAAGGATTTGAGTATAGGAGCAGGGAGGTTCTACTGCAGTTGTACAGGGTCTTGGTGAGACCACACCTGGAGTATTGCGTTCAGTTTTGGTCTCCAAATCTGAGGAAGGACATTATTGCCATAGAGGGAGTGCAGAGAAGGTTCACCAGACTGATTCCTGGGATGTCAGGACCGTCTTATGAAGAAAGACTGGATAGACTTGGTTTATACTCTCTAGAATTTAGGAGATATTGTGGCCCGATTTATGATGTATTTTAGGGCATGTTTGGAGCTAAGTTTCTTGCGCAGAAGCTTAGTTTTTAGTTTAGTTTTGGACCAGCATGGTGAAGGCATACCCTTTGACCATGCGGAGTGTAACGGAGACACGAGGAGTTTTCTAACCTTTAAAGCGATAAGCTGGAGTTCGATGAAGATTATAGTGTACGAGTCGGAAGAAGGTTGGACGTATACCTTATTGTTTTTCAACAATAAAGAATATATTAATCAAAAGACTATGAAGATTTATCTGTGAAGAAGCTCTGAAGGTCCCCGACGGAGAGCTCGCATGCGTATAACGACATTCCCCTTAACCATGTAGTCCACAGCGGCTAGAGGGAGTAATCTCTTGCACGATATAAAAATCTGCCTCTACAGTATGAACTAGAGAAATCATTTTGCACAGATTATTGATGCTAGAAATTGACACAAGAAGAATATGCTGGAAAGATTTAACAGATCAGGCAGTGTCAAGAGAAACAGTCTTTTCATTTCACAAACCATTTCCCTAGATCAATGATCTGGAACATGAACTGTTCTCTCTCCATAGATGTTACCCTGCGGGACAGGCAGCATTTTTATGATGAAATTCTGTAAAGAGATGATTTAACACTGTGTTCCCTCCTCTAATAAATTGAAGTGACTTACTCTCTCTTTTTTATTCGTTCTGTGAATATCTTCAGATTGTTAACATTTATTGCTGTCTTTCTTGCTTTTCCCTTGAAGAAAGAACACAGTTACAGACGAATGCGCATTTTAGACAATTCCTCTGCACTGATACAGGTGCAACGATGAAACCTCTGAACGCAAAATTAAAAAAGGGGTTTCTAACAAAATCAAGCCTTCCAAATTCAAAAGCTGTAGGCTCCATTGAATTTAGGGAAACAAACAGGCAACAGCAATTTACAATAAGCAGTAGATTGCTGAGGAGTATAGCAGAACAAATAAGTCTGTGCATTACCACAGATTCCTATGCAACAAAACAGGTGGTTAAGGAACTTTATGCAGCACTCAGGTTGCCCTTTTTTTAATAGGCTGAGAATAGATAACCAGATTAAAGAGGTGCTGCAACATTCCAAAGCAAGGAGGAATAGCACCTCATATTCTGCATGGGTAGCTTGGTGTGGAAGTCGAATTTTTCAATTTTAGGTAACCTCTAACGAAAACACCCCCCCCCCCCATTTTCTCCACCACCACCCCTCTTTCCTCCCACCCCCTGCCTCCCCTGGACTCTCACCTATATCTCCCTTCCACTGCCCCCCAACCCCTCTATTTTCCTCCCCCTGACTTCACAAACTTTTCAAACCTGTCTCATACCCACTGTTCATATTTCTGGCCTTTGTTTTAACCTTCTACCTGTTAAAAAAAAACAAAAACTCTTCTGTGTCAATCTATTACCTGGCATGCATTGTCATGTTTCTTCTAACCCCCCCCCCCCCCCTCCACAATTTGTCTGAAGAAGTCTCAACCTGAAGCGTCACCTATCCATGTTTTTCAGAGATGCTGCCTGACCCGAGTTAATCCAGCACCTTGTGTCCTTTATCTATCAAACCACAGATCAAGAGCCAAGATTAAGTTGGGGAGCTCAGTGTAGTAATAAAACTATGGCCAAAGCTCACCCGACAGTGATGTAAACTTCCAAATGTCAATGTATTTGCAGCGATTCTTAACTTCAACACAATCTGGGGAAAGCAGAATTGGACTGTGGACAGCATCAGGCAAATGGTCAAGCCAGACATCCAGGCTGTTCATATAACTATTGGTTCCGATATCTTACAGGATTAAGCTGTTGCAACAGAACAATGATAATTTAATAACAACCCCTGCTGCTTCAAAAGATTATCTAGAAGTCTCATTGCGATAGAGGAAGCCCATGTGTTGAAAATGAAGACAAAATACAAATAACAATGGGTGAATAGGTGGCCGGACTCCAGTTTTATCTGTTTATCATAACCCAGAATGTAGTGAATATTAGCAAAAATCCATCAACCCTGTTTTTTTTCCTCCCCATTTTGCTCTGCTTCAGCATTACTAATAGGTGTAAATTGTCTTTTGAGACATCACCTATCTTCATGTACCTTCATGTGTAAATACTATCACTATTACAGTCATATTAACCAAAACAAAAAAATTAAATTCCAGACATATACATAATTCCAGTTCGGAAACTGGCATTTTCCCTTTCCCTAAACTAACTAAATGCAAAACTGAACAGTTGGCTTGAAGTTTATTCTAGTGCAATTTTTGTGTTATTCTGATTATTTACAACTTAACTATTGCTGCACTTTAATATTTTGATTCTAGTCCAAGAGGGTTTCCACCAAAGAAATAATAAAATTGTTCAAAATTCTATGCAGTGGTTTGCAAGTATGTGCAAGGCAGAAATGTTGGATATAAATTGGTTTCTGGAACAATTCACCCACAGTAAGATCACATTCCATTTGTCTTACATTTGTACACATTTCTAAATGCAACATTTAGCCACTTTAAATTCAAAGTAGCTTGTCTCAGCCCAGTATCAAGCGGGAACAAGGTAGTATTTAAAAATAATTCTTACCCTGAGGACACTTTCACCAAAATAGAAGTGCTCTTCTAGAAGTTTGCCCATTGAGCCAAAGGCATCATTATAGTGATCAAGGAAGAAGTTAGCCATCTTTAAAGTTAGAAAAGGAATACTAGTGACAGCATTCAAGACAAATCAAAATAAAACAAACTGCCGTATTTCCCGGCAATGAAGACACACCTGCGTCGAAGACGCACCCCACCACCTCCACCAGTTGCGCCTGCGCCAAAGGACTGCGTGGCTGGCTGGGCCGGCAGAAGGCGCTGAGGTGGCGGACGATCCACTGTCCGGTCCAGGTGGCCGCTCACAGCCACCCGAGCCATTTCCCTCCCCGGCCACAATGCTGTGGTTCTGCACCGAGTTGCTGGCATGATATCCGACCCCCTCCTTCTCAACGCTCCTGCCATCCCCGCAACTTTACCCCTGGAGGCCCAGCCAAGTTTACTACTTTGTGCAGCACAGGCCATGCTGACCTGGGCTAGACTCCCCACACGCTGCGGAAAGGAACTTTGTGTGTATGTGCTAGAGAGGGACCAGCAGAGATTCACCAAATTGTTGCTTGGGATGGAATGTTTCAACTATGAGACTACAAAATGGCCAGGGGTTGAAGGGAGTCATGAGAGGCATAGATGAGGTCTATAGAAATATATCCCATGGTACAGATGTCTATAACCAGAGGATTTACAGTGAGGATTAAGAGATTTAGAGGAGGTGATGATAGCAGAGGCACTCTCCCAATATTTGAATCACCATGCACACTAGCATATGGACCTAGTGTTAATAAATATAATTTGTATAGATAGGTATCTGATGTTTCTAACATGCATGAGATAAGATAACATAACATGAGATAAGTTTTCATTTTAGCCAAATTTACAACTTTTCTCAAAACAAACCTGCTCTGTGAAATTAAGTGGGCACATTGTCATTGCTTCTCCTTCTCCACCTGTCGTTATCCTCCCAGTATATGTAAGTTCCTCTAGACTTACTGGATGGAACTTGCAACCTTAAGAGGAAATGAAGCATTGTTTAGGAACAATTTAACAGGCAAACAAACGCTTTTCACTGTACCTCAGTATACGCGGCAATAATAAACCAAACTCCATAATGTTTGGGACAATGACCCATCATTAATTAATTTGTCTCTGTACTCCACAATTTGAGATTTGTAATAGAAAAAAAAAAAAAATCATATGTGGTTAAAGTGCACATTGTTAGATTTTAATAAAGGCCATTTTTAAACATTTTGGTTTCACCATGTAGAAATTACAGCAGTGTTTATACATAATCCTCCCCCATTTCATGGCACCATAATGTTTGGGACACAGCAATATCATGTAAGTGAAAGTAGTCATGTTTAGTATTTTGTTGCATATCCTTTGCATGCAATGACTGCTTGAAGTCTGCGATTCATGGACACCACCAGTTGCTGGGTGTCTTCTCTGGTGATGCTCTGCCAGGCCTGTATTGCAGCCATCTTTAGCTTATGCTTGTTTTGGGGGCTAGTCCCTTTCAGTTTTTTCTTCAGCATATAAAAGGCATGCTCAATTGGGTTCAGATCAGGTGATTGACTTGGCCACTCAAGAATTCACCATTTTCTAGCTTTGAAAATATGTTATTTCTTATATTTCTTATATGACTAAATGTTTTTTTTTGAAAAAAGATAGGAATGAGATTTAAAATACTTTCTCTTTTGCTTGTGTGTATTTCACGACTAACTTCAATGTCGATTGACCATTGTATTACTGGGCACATTATGTTATAACGTGCACAGATGAGAAAAAATAACAGAAATTCTTGATAATTTTATTTTTCTTGAAATTGATGACTCCACATCTGTTCCAAAGGATCCATCTTTTCCCAGTATCATGGCTAACTGATCATCCTTTCTGAGAGTTTATGATGCATAGTGTTCTATCATAGGAATTTCAGTTATACCCAATCTTGTCCCCATCCACCATCTCCATATACAGACACTCCCAGACTTATGCAAGGGTTACGTTCTGTAAACCCTTACGCAAGTCAGAATTTACACAAGTTGGAAACACAATAAAACTAGATAGAAACCAAGAACTGCAGATGCTGGAGTATGTAAAACCTGAAGAAGTGCCCCCACCCGAAACGTTGCCTATCCATGTTCTCCAGAGATGCTGCCTGACCTGTTGAGTTACTCCAGCACTGTGTGTCATTTCACCTTAAGACTCGGTGATGTCACTGGTCTGCATCAGTGAGCTGCCACAGTCCAGTTGATGCAGCTGTTGTTGTGGCTCACGTTATAGTCCATTTTGTAGACCCTGGCCAACACCGCTTTTTTCAGGGTAGGACACACTCGGTCACCGTGGGGCTTCCTTTCCTCTAACCAGCTGCCGCTTGTGCCTGGGGCTACAATGTGAGCTGCAACAACAGCCGTGTCAACTGGATTGTGCAGCAGCTGGTGCAGAAGAGCTCACAAGTGCACCCAGTGGAAGATGTTGGCGACTTGGCTGCAGGTTTCTCTCCACCACCTACCTCATTCCCACTCGTTTTCCCAGTGTCACACTGAGAGTGGCCAAAACAAGAAGAGCAGCGAGCCCAGACAACATTTTTATATCTACGAAGCAGGCAGGAAACGCTAGTCTGAAGAAGGATTTCGGACCGAAACGTTGCCTATTTCCTTCACTCCATAGATGCTGCTGCACCCGCTGAGTTTCTCCAGCTTTTTTGTGTACCATTGATTTTGATTCTCTTTGCAGAAGCTCTTTGACATGCTACGTGATTCCAACAGTTTGTTTTTCTAATACAGAGCTTGCGACTTCAGATTTTTTTGGCTCTGGTTCCCAATATCTATCTTCTATATACTTTTAAAACTGTGTGGCTGCCTGGCTGACTTGTGGCTGCCAGCCTGTGGGTGCCAGCCTTTGATTCGTTGCCACGACAACCCCCGACCCACAAACACCCTGCTTTTTCCCATTTCGGTACAGATTTCACTTTTCATTACAAGTATTCACTCCTCATTAAATTTCGTCGTGTTTATGTACACAATTTTAATCAAATCCTTCTCCCCCCCCCCCCACCTCCCCCCTCACTTTGTCGCCTCCTGCTGGCCAGCGACCATAACGGCTGCTGGTGCCCGCATCTCGCCTCAAAGATGCCATTTAAAAACAGCCGCACTGCTGATTCCTGTGGGGGCTACGGGTAGGTATATCCATACTATTACTAAAACTCTCATCTTGACCACTTCCGGTCTGAATTGTAATTAAATTTGCGCAAAAACGATCCCCCATAGCGCTACGATTTTTTGCCACCTTATTCACCATTCTTCTCTGCTGCAAGTCAAATAAGTTTTGTTCCGATCGGTGAAATAGTACAAAAGTTATGAAGTTATAAAAATCGTAGAAACCGCCCCTTCTGGAACCCGCTGTCATTAACACGGCGAGGAGAATAAAAAACTGAAGGGGCAGAGTGCGTTGAGCAGCTTGCAGATAGTGTGCAGCTCCCAGGGACTCGGCAGCTCACGGGGACTGGGCAGCTCGGGTAGAGTGAGCAGCTCGCGGAGACTGCAGCTCGCGGAGACTGTGCAGCTCGCGGAGAGTGTGCAGCTCGCGGAGAGTGACCAACGTGCGGGCTGCTTCTGCGGCAACCAGCACGACCAGCTGGAAGCTGATGACCACCCCCCCTCACACCCCCCTTTCCCCCTTCCCCACACCCCATCCCCCCCCCCTCAATGGTATTAGCACCTTATCTAATAAAATCAAATTTTCATTACCTGTTTTGGCAGGAAGTAGCGGAATTGGAACAGGTTCCAATGGTTCCCAGTTCTCTCGTTTCAAACTTTTCTGGGCAACCCATTTCAATTCTGTTTCCTACAACAGCAATGGTGTGCAATTGTAGACAAACATTAAAAAGTGATTCAAGAAAATGTAACAATTAAACATTAGTGCTAACAAAAAAACATATCCTTTAGAGTGACCAGAAATTCTGATAATTCATTTATACCTCACTGAAGCCTATATATAGCATCTTAATTTTGAGAGATGCTTAAACAACTATATAATAGACATTGGTGAAATCATAACAGAAAACTTATTTAAGATGGGATGTCAATGTGTAGGAAATAATTCAGAAAAACATTATTAGACAGGCAGTTGTTTAAGAAGAAACTGCAGATGCTGGAAAAATCGAAGGTAGACAAAAATGCTAGAGAAACTCAGCGGGTGAGGCAGCGAAGGAATAGGTGATTTCTCGGGTCGAGACCCTTCTTCAGACTGATGTGGGGGTGCGCGGGAAGAAAGGAAGTGGCGGAGACAGTGGGCTGTGGGAGAGCTGGGAAGGGGAGGGGAGAGGGATGGAGAGGGAGAAAGTAAGGACTACCTGAAATTGGAGAAGTCAATGTTCATACCGCTGGGGTGTAAACTACCCAAGCGAAATATGAGGTGCTGCTCCTCCAATTTATGGTGGGACTCACTCTGGCCATGGAGGAGGCCCAGGACAGAAAGGTCGGATTCGGAATGGGAGGGGGAGTTGCTGAGCAACCAGGAGATCAGGTTGGTTATTGCGAACTGAGCGGAGGTGTTCGGCGAAGCGATCACCAAGCCTACGCTTGGTCTCTCTGATGTAGAGCAGCTGACACCTAGAGCAGTGGATGCAATAGATGAGGTTGGAGGAGGTTCAGGTGAACCTCTGCCGCACCTGGAAAGACTTCTTAGGTCCTTGGATGGAGTCAAGGTGGGGGGGGGGGGGGGGGGGGGGTAAAGCAACAAGTGTAGCATTTTCTGCGGTTGCAAGGGAAAGTACCAGAGGAGGGAGTGGTTTGGGTGGGAAGAGACAAATTGACGAGGAAGTTACGGAGGGAGCGGTCTCTACTGAAAGCCGAAAGGGGAGGAGATGAGAAGATGTGACCAGTGGTGGCATCCCATTGGAGGTGGCGAAAATGACGGAGGATTATCTGTTGTATGTGACGGCTGGTAGGGTGGAAGGCGAGGACAAGGGGGACTCTGCCCTTGTTACTAGTGAGGGGGGTGGGGAGTGAGAGCAGAGTTACAGGGTATAGAAGAGACCCTGGTGGGAGCCTCATCTATAGTCGAAGAGGGGAACCACCGTTCCCTAAAGAATGAGGACATCTCCGATGCTCTGGTTTGGAACACCTAATCCTGGGTGCAGATGCGGCGTAGACTGAGGAATTGGGAGCAGGGGATAGAGTCCTTACAGGAAGCAGGGCGGAAAGAAGTGTAGTCCAGATAGCCATGAGTCAGTGGGTTTATAGTAGATCTCGGTGAGTAGTCTGTTACCTGCGATGGAGATAGTCAGGTCCAAAAACGGTAGGGAGATGTCGGAAATGTTCCAGGTGAATTTGAGTGCCGGATGGAAGTTGGTGGTGAAATGGATAAAGTCAGTGAGTTCTGCATGGGTGCAGGAGGTAGCACCAATGCAGTCGTCGATGTAGCGGAGGTAGAGTTCGGGGTTAGGGCCACAGTACGCCTTGAACAAGGTTTGTTCAACATACCCTACAAAGAGGCAAGCATAGCTGGGGCCCATGCGCGTGCCCATAGCTACGCCTTGGATTTGAAGCAAATGGGAGGAGTCAAATGAAAAGTTGTTGAGGGTAAGGACCAGCTCCGCTAGGCGGAGGAGTATCGGTAGACGGGGATTGGTGGGTCTGCCAGGACAGTTAGGTTTGTGGATTTTGGGGAGAAGGTAAATTTGGGGCTGGGGAACGATGAGGTTCTAGGCTTGGGAGGGCAGGGAGCCGGAAGTGATGAAGCCAGTGATAGTGTTTGAGATAATGGCCTGGTGCTCGTCTGTGGGATCATGGTCCAAGGATAAGTAGGAGGAGGTGTCTGAGAGTTGGTGCCTGGCTTCAGTCTTGTAGAGATCAACGTGCCAGACTACCACCGCACCTCCCTTGTCAGCAGGTTTGATCACCAAGTCTGGGTTGTTGCAGAGTGAGTGATGGGCTGTACTTTCCGGGGCGGGGGGGGGGGGAGGAGAGGCTAGTGAGAAAGGGGAGTGGAGAAGTTAAGGCAGTTGATGTCCAGCCGGCAGTTTACAATAAACAGGTCTAAAGCCGGTAGATGGCCATGAGGAGGGGGTCCGTTGGAGACAGGAGAAGGGGTCCTCACTCATTCCCATGGAAAAATACTTGGATGCGGAGGCGACAGAAGAAGAGTTCCACATCGTGGCAGACACGGAACTCACTGGGGTGGGGACGGAGGGGAAGAACGGTGAGGCCTCTGCTGAGGACAGACCATTCGTTATCAAACAGGGGGAGGTCGGGGGGGGGGGAGATGGTGAACACACGGCAAGGATGGGGGTTGGGGTCGGAGGAAGGCAGGTGAGTGGACGGAAGACGAGGCGATGTCTGGTAGGGGGGTGGTGGGTGATCAGGGAGGAGGGGGATATGAGGACATAGTATGGGTGGGGAGAGGCTGTGGTCACATGATTTAAGGGGGAAGGGTAAGACCCAGTAGAACGACCACTGAGGTTCCCTGTGTTCGGGGGGGGGGGGGGGGGGGGGGAGCACTAGTGCCCAGCGCAATCAAACCCTGTGGTGTTAGAGTCTGCAGCTTGAAGACTTCAAGCCTGGTGCTGAGCCTTGGACTCAGGTAAGGCTAGGGCTGCGGCCTGCTGGTGGGCAGTGGAGTGGCGAGGGTCGGTAGAGTCAATGGTGGTGGCCCGCGGGGAATGGAGTCCAGGTCAGCGGGCGAAGCGTAGGAAGTCCCGGTCAGCGGATGGCTGGTGAGGTGGCAAGGTTTGGACGGGCAGGTCGTTTTATGAGGAAACGTTGTACAGACAAGGCTTGCATCTGTTGAAGTTTCTAGGAGTGGAAGGAGATTTCAAAGAAACATACAAGATCCTAAAGACAACAGGATATTGAGATGATGTTTCTATGATCACAAGAATATACACTAAGGTGTTACTTCAATTGTAAGATTGCTCATTTAAGACAGATAAAGGGTGGTAGGTGTATGGCACGAGCTGCCAGAGGAGGTAGTTGAGGCAGGTACTATTGTAACGTTTAACAAACATTTAGACAGGTACATGGATAGAACAGGTTTAGAGGGTTATGGGCCAAACCGAGGCAGGTGGGACTAGTGTAGATGGGATATGTTGGCCGGTGTGGGCAAGTTGGGCCGAAGGGCCTGTTTCCATCATGTAAGACTCTATGACTACGAGTGAAATGTATTATCCCAGTCCAGTCTTTGGGACCTCATCCTCAAAGAAAGGTGGAAAGCAGTCTTGGAATATTTTTAAGGTACAGGTGGATAGATTGGGGAATAGGCTGGTGGAAAGGAATGGAGAGTTACGGTTATAATGAGATCAATGTTTCAATAATACTTCAATGATTTATTAAAGGTCAAGGACTAGAGAGCATAGCTTTAAGATGAAAGGGGGAAAGTTTAAAGAAGTGTGGGGCACTTTTTGTTTTACACAGAAGATGGTGATGGAGGCAGATACAGTAGTAGTGTTTAACATGATTTAGGTAGGCACACGGATATGCAGGGAATGGTAGGATATTCATCATGTGATGGCATAGATTAGTTTATCTTGGCGTTATGTTCGACAAAGATGTTGTGGGCCAAAAGGCCTGCTCCTATGCTGTACTGTTCTATGTTTAATTGGCAGAGAAAGTTTGAGTAGCCAAATGGCTAACCCCCTTTCCAAAAGTGTGGACTGAGCATAGTTTGTCAGCATCAATCTAACAACATCAGCCAAAAAATCCAATAAGAATGCAGACATCTACAATCAAAGAGGAGCAAGGGTGGGGATGGAATTCACCACCACAGATACTAGTTGAAGTAGGTAGTACAAATGCAGTTTGAGGGAGGCTCCTCAAGCAGATGACAGAAAATGTGTTGGCAAGAAAGTATACTAAACACCTTCTTTACCACTCTATCTACTTGTGTTGTCATTTTCAGAGAGCTACGGAATTTGATCCCAAGATCTCTCTCTACATCAATACTGTTAAGGGTTTCCCCATTCAAACTCCCGAAGTGCAACATCTCACACTTGCTCGGATTGAATCGCATCTACCATTTTTTTCATCCATTGCTGGAGCTGATCTATATACCGCAGTAAACTTTGACAGCCTTCCTCACTGTCCACAACTCCACTAAATTTACGTTGTCTAACCCATCTTAGACCAATTCCCTCCAGGGATGAATAAAGTTTTATTGTATCGTATCTACGTCCCAGTCTTTATATAAAGTATATCACAAATGAAAGAGATCCCAGCAGAACTTTGTTCTATAACTTCCCATACTTCCAGTGTCCCCCTCCCTGACTCTTAGTCTAATGAGGGGCCTCGATCCGAAACATCACCTATTCCTTTTCTCCAGAGATGCTTCCTTACCTGCGGAGTTACTCCAGCACATTATGTCTATTTTCCCTGCGGAACATCACTAGTCTCAGATGTCCAGCCAGAATAACATTCTTCCACCACTACCATCATCTTCTATGAGTAAGACATTTCAATGCTGTATGCCTTGGCTATGAAGGGTCTACGCTGATTACTGTAAATGTCAGATGAAGTGGCCAACGTGAGGCAAGGAATTGCCCCTCTAGCCCTCAGCCCGGCTCCAAACGTTGCCACCTCCTCCTTGCTGCAGCTTCCGCCAGGCCTGGCCAAAGGTCATCTTTGCCTTGAACTGTAGTGCAGGAGGGCTGTAATGGAAGACTCTCACCTGCTGCTCCCCGGCCTCCACAACGAAGGGCTGGACGTGCTCGTACCTGCCCCATTCGCCGAGCTGCCGGCGCTGCGCGGCGATGGGGCCCGGGCAGTAGAAGGCGGGGAAGAGCGAGTAGGGGAACGCGCGCTCCATGTGCAGGAAGGAAGGCAGGAAGGGCAGATGCCGGTCTACACGGGAGAAAGGCACAAAGTGCTGGAGTAACTCAGCGGGACGGGCAGCGTCAAAGGGCAGCGTCTCTGGGCGGAGAGGAAGTGACGGGCGACGCTCCGGGTCGAGAACCTTCTCCGTTCTCCATGTGGGTGCGCGCCCACCGCCGTGACGTCACCGGCGCAGCCAACCATCGCTCGCTGTAGGAACTTCGGGCGCAACGTCTTCGCCTGCCACGAGCACCATAGGCGGATTCTGAACCAATGGTCGCTGCCCTTGCCGCTACACGTGACCTCGCGGAGCCGCCCTATTGGTCAGGGCTGCCTCCCGGGGTTGCCGTGGAGACGGTGACGCCGACCCGCCCGCCATCCTGTGCGCATGCGCCTGGTCGCCACCGCGGGTGGAGGCGGCGTCTCTGCTGCCCCGACCCGCAACGTCATCTATAACTTCAAGTAACCCTCCCCATCCTAGTTTAACGACCAATCTGACTGTCCTGATGAAATCTTATCTTTGTATGCTTCATTGTCAACTTCCCCGAGCTGACAATAATCTATTTACATTTTCCTTGATCTCGTCCCTTCTGACCTTTCGTTTTTGCACCGTCTCCGTCTCCCCTGACTCTCAAGAAGGGTCTCGACCCGAAACATCACCCATTCCTTCTATCTATGAGATATGTTTTCATTCTTTAGGGAACGGGGATTCTCCTCTTTTCCATTATAGATGAGGCTCTCACCAGGGTCTCCTCGATATCCCGCAGCTCTGATCTTACTCCCCCACTCGTAACAAGGGCAGAGTCTCTCTTGTCCTCACCTTCCACCCCATCAGCCGTCGCATACAGCTTCTTCGCCATCTCCTACTGGCCACATCTTCCCATCTCCACCCGCAGAGTCCGTTCTCTCCGCAACGCCCAGGTCAACCTGTCCTGTCCCACCCAAACCAATCCTTCCCCAGGTACTTTCACCTGCAACCGCAGGAGATGCAAAACCTGTCCCTTTACCTTCCCCTTCACCAAAGGGCCCAAACAGTCTTTCCAGGTGAGCAGAGGATCACTTGCATCTCCTCCAACCTCTACTGCATCCGCTGTTCCAGGTGTAAACTTCTCTACATCGGCGAGATCAAGCGTAGGCTCGGCGATCGTTTCGGCTCAGTCCAACTGAACTAACCCGATTTGCTCCCTCTCCCATTCCCAATCTGACCTTTCTATCCTGAGTGAGGCCCAGCACAAATTGGAGGAACAGCATCTCATATTTCGCTTGGGTAGTTTACACCCAATGAACATTGACTTCTCCAACTTCAAATAGCCCTTGCTTTCCCCCTCTCTATCCACTCCCCCTTCACAGTTCTCCCACAAGCCTTATTGTCTCCGCTACATTCTATCTTTGTCCCCCCATTCCCGACATCAGTCTGAAAGGTCTAGACCCAAAACATCACCCATTCCTTCTCCCCAGATATGATGCCTGTCCTGCTGAGCTGCTCCAGTATTTTGTGTCTATCTTCCATCCAGAGATGCTGTCTGTCCCACTAGTTACTCCAACATTTTGTGTCCATTGTCAGAAACCCATGTTTCTCCACATATGATGCCTGACCCGCTGAGTTCTCCCTTAACAGTCCGATCTTCTTGGTAACGATTAGCCGGTCTCCAGTGTGACACCCTGCGCAGGGAAAGCAACTACAACAGTTTAATCCACCTCCATCTAACCACTCCTTGTAGTTTATATCCTCAAATGCAGGCATCATTTTGGTAAACCTCTTCTGCACCCACTCCAAAGCCACCAGAATGGCACATAATGCTCCAAATGCAGCTGGAGCCCGATTTAGCTGTTATTTCACGTCATTGATGGTTCTCCCTGTCAGTTTAAATACTCAAGAGTATAGTCGGAGTTCCTCCAGCATTTTGTGTCTTTCTTTGGTGTATACGAGCATCTGCCGTTCCTTCCTACATAAATCCTCAGAGTTAGGTTTATTATTGTCATGTTACCAAGGCCACTAGGGGCGCCGCATTGATGGCAGCCTCTGCCTGCAGTCTGTCTGTTTTTCTGTCTTTTAAAAAAAAAATTAGTCAGCTTTACAAGTTTGTTTTGGAGATTTCTTTAGCTTTTCTATGTGGGGGAGGGGGGTAGGGTAAGGGGGAAACCGTTTCCCAGTCACTTCCTGGCGAGGACGCGACTATTCTCCGAGTCACGTCCTCGCCAAACTCCTCGTAGCCTACCACCTGGATTGGAGCGGCCTTTCCTGCCGGGGACCCGGACCAGAGCTTCAGCAGCGACGGCGCAGCGCTGGATACATCGCGGAGCGGGCGATTGCTTACCTGGATCGCCGTTGAAGCTCCGGGGTGTTGGGCCTGCTACTTTAACATCGGAGCTGTGGTTCGTAGCGCTTCCAGCGCAGGAGGCGCTGACTTCAACATAGCGGAGTCCTGGGGCCCTTTACCGAGGGCCGCCAGCGTTGAACCTCCGCCCAGCGCGGCCTGTGGACTTCGGGAGCTGCGGACTCCGGTAGGAGGTGGCCAACTCGGATGTCCTCCAGTCCAGACGTTGGACTTCCATCACCCCGGCAAGCGGGCCTGAACAACGGGCCGCACGTAGCGGCGACAGTAGGGGGTTCAGGAGCCCCCCGACCACGGGAGAACAACAGAGGAGGATGACTGAATTTTGGAGCCTTCCCTCACAGTGGGAAACTTTGATCCCGCTGTGTGGGGATGTCTGCGTTAAAGTCTATCGTGTTCTGTGGTCTATTATTCATATGGCTGTATGGCGACCACACATTTCACTGTACAAATCGGTACATGTGACAAATAAATGTATCTTGTAGGTATGGTGCAACGCTTTGTTTTTGTATGCTATCCAATCAGTTAAACTCAAGTACAATAGGTAGAGACCAAAGAGAAAGTGTAGAATATGGGGTTCAGCACTAAAATGACAATTCCAGAGACGATCTCTCATGTTCACAATGAGGTAGGCCAGAGAAGCGGACAGTATACTGTTTCTGAATCTGGTGGTATGCTTTCTTAAGCTTTAGTTTCTTCTAGTATCATGGGAAACGTTGATTCAACTGTGTGGGGATGTTAATGTTAAATTCTATCGTGTATTGTGCTATTTTTATTTGTATGGCTGTATGGTAACTCAAATCTCACTGCACTGATTGGTACATGTGACAATAAATGTAACGAACTTAGATGCAGTTAAGAGGTGGAACATGTGAAGGAAGGAACTGCAGATACTGGTTTACACTGAAGATAGGACACAAAATGCTGAAGTAACTCAGCGGGACAGACAGCATCTCTGGAGAGCAGCAATGGGTGACGTTTCGGGTCAAGATCCTTCTCCAGTACATGTGAACCTCTGTCTAACACGGGAGGACTGTCGGGGTCCCTGGATGGAGTTTAAGGAGGAGGTATAAGGACAGGCGTTGCAATATCCTGCAGGGGAACGTACCTGGGAGGTGGTGGGAAGGGATAAGTGAACCAAGGTGTTGCAGAAGGAGTGGTTCCCACGGATGGGAAAGGGAAATGATTACCGATTTGCATTTAAACCCCTGAAATCCTTGCACTTCAGATTCAATTAAATGAGATTTGTAACTGTTTTATACAAGAGTAAATAAATACTAAACAACCAGTAAATAATAACAACTTTTTCGACACTTTGTTCTAAATTATTATTTACTCAACTGTATTCAAGTTTAAGTCGACAAAAAAATCCTACAAACAATTTGCAAACAGTCAAAATGTACAGATCATTTTATTCTTTGTGGATTTAAATCAGACAATTCATTTGGTGTTAAATATTTGCTATGTACACAAAAGTATTTCTAAAATTAACCCGAATAGAAGTGCCTTATTTAAGCCTCTTTGTTTCAGTTACACTAGGAATACAAGCAGAAATACTTTAAATCAATATATTCACAACTATTTGGAAAATTTCCCAATTTTGACTGATTATATAAATAAATGTGCAAATATGCTGTTCATGACCGTACATATTCATAGATACTATATTTTTCAATTTTGACATTGCAATCAAAGCAAATCTTACCAGAAATGAAATTTGAAATCTGGATTAAAAATATTAGCAAATTTAATAATTTATTGATCTGAATCAGGAATCATTGACACTTTAGGCCTGAAAGCAAACAACGTTTAAATATTAACCTGCCACTCTACAATAATAATTGTTCTGTGCCAAAATAATCATGACTTTTGCATTAACATTAACAACTATCATGGCTGACTGAAAGGCCAATTCTCATGGTAAATACAGAGCCACAGTAAATCGGAGGATTTTCTATAGATTTGAATATGTTAAC
Organism: Amblyraja radiata; assembly: GCF_010909765.2. Lineage (NCBI taxonomy): Eukaryota > Metazoa > Chordata > Chondrichthyes > Rajiformes > Rajidae > Amblyraja > Amblyraja radiata. The sequence continues at coordinate 139,817,753 of NC_045956.1, forward strand.
ATGTCAGTTTCCCTGCATTACAATTTTTATTGTTCAGCCATTCTATTTTACTGGATATACCAATGCTTAAGTATAAAGGGTCAATTATGTATTTTTAAGGATATTAATTGATATAGTTGAAAGCTAGATAATCATGCATGCTCCTCAATGAATTATTACTCAAAATTATTCTTGGAATTAAGCAACAAAAAGGAATATACATGTTTTAAATACATTCATGAATACATTTAAAACAATAATAATGGTATATGGAACACATCCAAAATTGCAGTTGGGAGCAGTGGTACATTACTGAATGAACAAAGCAAAAGAATACAATAAGAAATGGCCTAAAAATGACCAATATCATCAAAAGATAACTAAAGGATCAGTTGACTCAGTTATGTATTTTGTTTAGTGCTAATTGCATACTCCAAATGCTTAACGGTCTCATATATGCCAGCGAACGATAAACGTTCTTCTTGCAGTAAGCTTCTGGGGTCTGAAAAGCCATGCCAAGCCGTTCCCACACTGTCCTGTAGGCACCTTCTGCAGTTTTGAAACCTTCATTGACAAGCCCCTGTAATCCCCAGAAAAAAAATTTATAATGCATTAGCCTTTATCAAAATAGTGTGGATATTGTTCAAAGTTTCCTCATTCTTCCAAATATACCATAGGGATTTCAATGATATACAAAGTAAAATGCAAATTTGTGCTCTTATGTTAGGTTTATCTTTGGGTTAATATTTTCAACATAAACAAGTTTTGGAAAGATTTTTGTGCATGTTTTTCATATTTGAATCCCATTTCAATGACATGATTGGCATTTCTATGTTGCACTGCAAGAGAAAGCGCCATCTAATTTTGTCCTTCCCCGAAAACCACAAGTGTAAATTCCAACTAGATTTTTTCAATCAAAATATGGCTTGCTGCATGGATTATTCATGACAATGCCCCAAGTACATGCATGAGATATGTCAGAACTACTAATTAAATCATTCAAAACTATTGGCACCATTTCAACACCATGAAGTTCTTCCAAAAAAATTAACATGCACATGAATACACTTCACATTCACCTATCCTTTAAACTGCTTATGGATCTAATTATTGATACTCTCCATTATCACTTCTGTCCTCTCTGGCCATTCACCCCTTATTCTTGACATTCCTTCAATTTATCCCACTATAATTAATTCCTACTCTGTATATGTTCTCTTCATTGTACCTATGCAAGGCGACTTTGTAGGTGGCACGGATGACAGCTATAATGAAAAAGATTTAGAAGAGTTTCAAAGAAAGTCAGACAAATGCTTTAGGAAGTTTCTAGCATTTACAAGGTGTTTCTGGATGGTGTGCAGGCAAAATAAAATTGCAGCAGCACTGGGAAGTATTAATTTGACATTTGCTTTGGGCGATTACTTGCATTAAATTTGTTCATATGAATTCCAGGATTACCTGTGGAAGATTTCAGCAGCCACGAAACTACACAAGTCCAGTATAAATTTAAAACAAGCGTATGCATACATTCATATAAAACTGTGGATTTCAATTAGGCTTCATCTTCCAAGTAGACCTCCAGTAAGATGTTTGATCAGCATGACATTCAAAATGTGACTAATATCTTGCAATCACTCATTTCTAAATTGTGGCAATTTCCATTAAAGGATTTGGATGAAATGGAGATTAATGAAAGTAGGTCTAATAGGCAGTGGCGGACTGGCCAGGGTGTCAGCTTGCCCGAAGGCAAGTAGGCCCCTGATGAAGTGATAGCAAGTGATGGCAAGTGGGCCCCTGTTAAATGATAGCATTGTAGTTGTGGGTGGCCCCCTTTGTCTCCTGGCAACCAATATTTTTAGACCCAGTCCGCCTCTGCCAATAGGTATAATTTGTAACTAAAATATGCTCAAAGCCAATATGCTCAAATGAACACTATTTTCAAACTACCAGTGTAGTTCACTATACACTGTAAATCTTGAAACTCAAACATGCAAACATTTCCTCAGTTATAAACAAGCAGAATATTTTTTTTTTTTTAAATGTTGGAGATCTGTGAAGGGGCGACTCTTCACCACAACTGATGAAGAGATGGAGGATCAACAAAAATAACAATTACTTTCCACATATCCTGCCTGATCCAGTGAGTATCCCCAGCTCTTTCACATTCCACCATTTCCAGTTAATTATTTTAGTCCAAAACTCAACAATATAAACATTTTACAGGAATAATGTGCGTAACCACAAGTTCAAAATTATATTTTAACAACTCACCTCTTGTATCATTGTGGCTGCCAGACCATAGACCACTCCTGTCCAAACTTCATCTGACTGGACACTGGATGTGTCAATTGTACCATCAGGTCGCATTCCATTCACTGCTCCCATTAATCCATTAGCAAAACTCATTACATTTAATTCAAAAATAGTCTTTAGTGCACATTGTATATGAGATTTTGGAAATACCTGCAAATATAAAGCAAAATAGTTCAGATGCAAATCCTTCAGATTCTCATTATTTTTATCCTAATCAGCTGAGATAATCAATTAAAATGTAACCAACTCGGAATTTGTGTTCAGATTTGGATTTCACCGCTCACTGACAGGTTTTATGAAATCAGCTGCCTGCACGTGGTCTGTATCACTCCATTTCCTGCCCAAAAGGCCCTTAAAAATGCAACACATTTTTTACAGATTTTACATACTGTACAAAATTTAAAATAAATTAAAGACACTGCAGAGACTTTAGAGATACAGTGCGGAAACAGGGCCTTCAGCTCAACGTGTTTGCGCCGACCAGAGATCACCCCATGCACTAATACTATCCTACACAGCCAATGAACTGAAAAACCTGTACATGTTTGGAGTATGGGAGGAAATCAGAGCACACAAGAAAACCCACGCCGTCAGAAGGAGAACGTACAAACTCTGTACAGACAGTACCCGTATTCAAGATCAAACCCGGGTCTCTGGCACTGTAAGGTAGCAGCTCTACCACTACGGCACTATCCCAGTCAAAAGCAGAGATCAGTACAATATAGTTTTAATTTAAGTTCATCTGAATCTACATGCTTTTTACTTTCCATTAAACTTTTTTACCATCTTGAAGTTTACTGAAGTGTTGCAGTTTTAATATCATTCAGATGGAATGACACATTTTTATTTAGTATTTAAAGACAATAGAGCTAATGAAACTCAAAATGAAACAATGGAGGTCAATAATGTTAATTATGCGCATATAGAACATTCAGGTTAATTACATGTCTTAAACCATATGCTGTCAATAATTCATATTTACATTTTTCAGTGACATTCAATATGAAGCAGCAGAAATTTGTGTGGATAAATACCAAAGAAGAGCTGAATAATCAAATGTTCCAAAACACTATTATGGCAAAGAAACCGAGCAGTTACATTTATCCTCAATTAAACATTTAGAATTTTAATTGTACTAATCAACTTTGAAATGACCAAGTTCAATAAAATTACCTCATATTCACCATCTCCCAGGCCACAGGCACGTACAAACCACTGTCCAGCACACTGGTCTGACATCACACTGTTTGAATAGCACTTTTTACTGCTGTCATAATTGTAGTATTTACCTAAAAGATTTCCAAAATTCATATTCAGTTGGAGATCAAACATAAAGAATGCCACTTCAGACAATTCTGGACAGATTGTTGCTAGCTATCCTGCACTTAAATGTTGGTATTTACTACTATAAATAACAGCAAGTTTGGAAATCCCATGCAAATATGCTAGCTTAAAAGTTGCTGAACATGCGCTGCCAGTGATTTCCCAATTAATAATATTCCTTCATTGCCACAGATGGCTGTAGAGGCCAAGTTCTTGGATATTTTAAAGCAGAGATTGACAGGATCTTGATTAGTACAGGTGTCAAAATTACAGGGAGAAAGCAGAAGAGTTGAAAGGGAAAGATAGATCAGCCATGATTAAATGGCTGAGTAGACTCGATGGGCCAAATGGCCTAAATCTGCACCTCTGACTAATGAAGTGATTGGTTGAAAGTAATTTTTCAGAAAAAAATGAAATCTCCAAGAAAAATCTGATAGCTCAGTTCACTATTAAAGCTTACCATTCCATAATAACCTCTCAAATGCTTCTTTCCCTCTTTTTAGTATATCTTGGTATTTTTTGTATTCATCATCTTTTTTCAGGATCTCCGCCATTTTGCACATAGCACAGACAGATGCCAGCCAGAGCCCTCCACAGTAGGCGCTACATTGTGTGTAAGAGGTAAATTATTTAAAGAGTAGGGACATGGTTTCCTTACAGAACTACCCAAAATAAAATTAGTTTAATGGACATGCATATCAATAGCTAGAATCAAAAAAGGAAGCAAAAAAAAAAAGAAAATACAACGCACGTTTGGCAGCATGTGGGGAAAAGAAATGGTTAAGATTTCAGGTCAATGATTAGTTTAGATGAAAAAAATTAATCGATCTTAAATGTTGACTATTTCTTTTCCTGCGGATGCTGCTTGACGTGCTGAGTATTTGCAAATTTTTTCTCCGTATTTCAAATTTCCAGCTCCTAGAGTATAGTTTTAATCAAAGTTAAATTTCACTTTACACTCAAAACTATCAAGTTGATCAGGTTTTTAAAAACAGATGTGATAATGCAATGAATTGGTGTATAACATACCAAATCAAAGTTCATATCCGAAATCTAACAGCATAAACTAACGCAGTCATGAAGCAATGAAGATCATGATTCAGTTTATTGAGCAATCAGCACATCTACTAGCTTAATTGTCTTAACATTTTTATCATCACTCTCTTGCAAACCGTTTTGGGAAATGTTACTGTGTTAAAACACCGCAATGTTTACAAATGCTTATTATCATCATTGAAAGAAACAGCCAAATTCAGAGGAGATTGCATGTCTAAGAAAAATTATTACACCAATGGAAGAGAATAATCTGAAAATCTGAATGAAAGCATACATTTTAATTATACAACAGATTTATTGGTTTTAAATAATAATAAATGACAAACATTTTTCCTACCTAGGTCCTGTTACAGCCCATCCATCATATGTCTGGTCTGCATAGCCAGAATTTTCAATAAGTCCATCTCCATCAGTATCAAACTTTAACTCTGACTCCATGACAGCCTACAAGTAACAATCATTAATTGAAGTTACATCCTCAGTTTAGCTGTTTAATGGTTTAAGTCCCTCCTACTGAAAATTTATAATATAAAATCCAGAATCCAGAGGAAATATGGAAGGTGTGCACTTTCGTCATTCTCTTAATGCTGTCAGCAAGAATAGGGAAATACCCAAATACCCAGCGCTAAGACGTTAAAGAACATTTCATTCTGTAGTCCATGTATCATTAACAATTTTCTCCCATCAACTTTCAATTGTAGTTCCTAGGTATCAAACGTTAATTTCCCACTGCTGTGAGGATTAAGAATAAAGATAACACTTAATCTAATCAAGAAAAGGATTGGATTAAATTTTGTTAGGCATATGAGAATCAGAGTTATACAGCAGAGAAACAGGTCCTTATGCCCAACTTGTCCGTGTCGACTACATTGACTATCCAAGCTAATCCTGTTTTCTATCTCCATCCATCTGCCAATCACCCCCTCACCTACGTCACCTATTATTTGCCAGGCTTTGCCACATCCCTACTTTTTGTTCCAGCTTTGTCCCCAAATCCTCTCCACCACTGCATACACCTGAAGGGTCTGACCCAAAACGTAATTTGTCCAATCCCTGCACAGATGCTGCCTGACCCATTGAGTTCCTCCAGCACTCTATAATTAGCTCCCATTTATCTACGTTTGGCCAACATTCTTATAAACCTTTCCTATCGATGTATCTAAATGTCTTTTAAACGTTGAAATTGCACTCTGCTCTATCACTTCATCTGGTAGACTGTTATATACCTACCACCCTGTATGAACAAGTAGTGCCCCTCAGATCTCTCAATTCTTTCCCATCTCACCGTAAATCTATTCCCTCCAGTTTTAAACTCCCAACTGTGCAGAACATTTCTGAGCATTCACCTCATCGATGTCCCTCATGATTTTATCTACTTCAATTAGGTTATCTCTCAGCCTCTTACGCTCTAGGACAGCGGTCGGCAACCTACGACCCACGGGCCTAATTCGGCCCATAACGCGAAATCATCCGGCCCACAGGTGTATTTTTTTTTCCTGTCATCTAGACTTCTTTAGACTGTTTAATACTGTTGGCCAACGAAATAAAGACTTGCTTTAATGCTCCTAGCAATCCAGTTGGCTGATACAAAAAATCGGAACTGATATAATCCCACGAACTGGGCAAAAGGTTAGTTGGATTGGTGGGTGCTGATTCACCGATATAAAAGTGCAGTTGCAGCGGCTGCGGTGCCTAGTGTGCCCCGGAACCATAGAGTCTAGGGTAAAAACCCCCATCTTACCCAGTCTCTCCTATAACTAAAGTCCTGCTAACATCCTTGTTCATCTTTTCTGTCCCCTTTCCAGATGAATCATATCCTTTCTTTAGTTGGGTAACCAGAACTTCACATAGTGCTCAAAATAGTCTCACCAATGTCTCATGTGACTGTAACATGACAACATTAACACAACAGCCTAAAGCATTTAAGGGAGAAAAAAAGAAACTAACTGCATTTAAATATCAGCAAATACACTTTCACTGCTTTTAGATGCACAAAATTGTAACTATTTATAACATTGTTTCTCACTTCATTTTTATTTACAGTGAACACTGATTGACCAAAAAAAATTCCACCAATACAGTTTGAAAAATATATAACCATATTTATTCAGAAAATAATACGAGTACTGTATTGCAATACATCTATTAGGAACCATAAAGCCAACAATTATTTTAAAGAAACAATTAATGTAAAAGTGGGAAAGGGGAAAGTGTTTCAAGTCATAGAGATGGTGGAAAAGGATGTTTAAACTGAGGGAAACATTTGCAATAGGTTAAAGGGGCTGTCCCACTGTACGAGCCAATTCAAGAGCTCTCCCAAGTTTAAAAAAATAATCAAACTCGTGGTAAGTACGTAGAATGTACGTAGCGGGTACATCGGAGCTCGGCACGTCTCTTAGCAGCTCGTAACACTAACGGCAGGTACTCGGGAAAAACGGTAAGTTCGTGAAGACTTTTCAACCTGTTGAAAAATGTCCACGAGAGCCCCGAGTACCTACGAGCGGCTATTACCATAATTCTCCGAGTTTGAATCAGGGGAAACTCGGGAGAACTCTTGAATTAGCTCGTACAGTGGGACAGCCCCATAAGGCTACGTTGTCAATGGGAAGGTTAGAGGATAACAAAGGAGTGTCATTTAATGCAAATCACAAGCCTGGATATGGTCATGGAAAAAACTGTGCCAGTATCATAGACTTACACAAAAATTACCAGTCCTGACAAACTGAAGCAGCAAGATTTGGAAAGTTGAAAAATTCGCTGTTGAGTCCAGAAGCCTTCAACATATCCAGACAAAAGATGAAGAGCTATTCCTTGAGACTGCATATGGGTCTTACTATAGCAGCGCAGGAGGCTACAAACAAATAGGTCAGAGTAAGAATGGAATGGAGAATTAAAGTAGCAATATTGCATCTACCAACTTGAATGCAGCACGCAATAAAGCAAACACCCAAATTTGTGCTCATGCTCTCATTTTAAACAAGATGTGTAAACTAGATTGGCAAACATGCTTCACAGGAAAGGCAGCTCAATTGCCTGGATGTGGAAAGAAAAGAGGGGGAAGGACACATGTTGGTCTTCTGCAGTTGCTTGGGAAAGTCCATTAGGACAGGAGTGGTTAATTGGTACAGATAATAAACACGAATTGTGTTGGAGCTAGCAAAAATTGTAAAAGAGGATCCGTTGAATCGGTTAGTTTGTGGGATGGAAGAGTTAAAGGACAACTCAATCCTTGCCCTTCCACAAGAAGGGATGATAGCAGAAATATGGAAATAAATATGAAATGGTCAAGGGCTCTGTCCACTGTAATAGTGGGAAGGCCACTGTTCAAGGAAGAAGATATTTCAGAGACAAATGTGGACTGTCTCATCACAGGGACCTGGACGAATGGAATGACACAAAAGTTTTCACTGTACCTCTGTGCACGTGACAATAAATTAAACTCAGCTCCTTACAGGAGACAAATGGGTGGAAGTATAGTTAAGATTGTTGTGGATGACAGACCCAGAAAGGGGATATTGTAAAGATAGAAGCAGGGTGGAAATTAGTACCAAATGTAATAAAACTTTCCCGTATAGATACAGGAAGCAGTATTAATGCAATTGCAAACAAACCAAAGAGTTGGCTGAGAAAGGCAACTAAAACAAATATTGTTCCACAAGGCAGACAGGCATAACTTGAGTCCATGCGAGATCTCTTTGTAAAACAAAGTGCTGGAGTAACTCTGCAGATCAGACAGCATATTCCTGGTGGACGTGGATGGTGACATTTCAGGTCAGGACCTTTCTTCAGATCCCATAGTCAGTCCCAGAATCAAAAGAAGGGTCCTGATCTGATACGTCGCCTACCCATGCTCTCTGCTGACTGATGCGTTGAGTGACTCCAGCACTTTGGATTGTGTTCTAGGCAAGATTCCAACATCTGCAGTTTAAGAGATTCTTAAGGTACTGCTTTGATCTGAAGAAGGCAACTCGTTTTAAAGTTCTTGTTCACTGCAACTTACATCTGTGGCCTCCTGCATCAAGATCCAATGCAAGCTTGAAGAACAACACCTCATCTCCTATTTGCACATGTAGCAACATCCTGGTCTCACTATCAAATTTGCCTCCGTGATATAGAAGTAGCAGTTAGTTATCGAAGGGACCCATCTGTGTTACTGACTCAGCTATTAGGCCTCACTCTCTATGCACATGACCATACTCAGAGACAGCTCCGATTCCATCTTTAAATTTGCCAATGATGCCACCATTGTTAGATACATTTTGGGTAAGGATGAGTCAGAATACAGGTGTGGTGCCAGAACAACACATTTGCTCTTAACGTAAACAAGACCGAAGATCTGGATGATGACTTCAGGAAGCCTGCATCGGCAGGGCATTGGTTGAGTCAACAGCTTCACGTTCTTGGCGTTCACACCTCTGATGTTTTGACCTAGGTTCAGCACATAAGTAAAGTAAAGTAAAGTAGCCTTTATTGTCATTCAGACCTTGCGGTCTGAACGAAATTTTGTTGCCTTGCAATCCTACATATAGTAAAAAATGGCAAAAACACACACAAAAAACACAAATTAACATCCACCACAGTGAGTTGAATACTCCTCACTGTGATGGAAGGCAAAAGTCTTAAGTTTTTGTCTCTTTCCTTCTTATTCTCCCTCTGCGCCGAGGCGATCCAGGCTTCCGATGTTGTGACCCCGCCGGGCGATGGTAAGTAATGTCAGTCCCGCGGCTGAATCCAAGCTCCGCGAACGGGCCGGTTCAGCTCCGCGGCCCGGGGTGGTCGAAGCCGCCGAAGTTGTGGCCCTCCAGTCCAGAGGACACAGCTGTTGTCGCGGGAGCTCCGTAGAACAGGCCACCAACCTGCGAGCTCCCGACGATGTCGTCCACCGGGCCCGCGGCCGGTCCTCCGAGGTCGGATCGCTGCTGCCGCTGCCGCTGCCCGCTCCGAGGTCTGGTGGCTGCTGCCGCAGTCGCTGCCCGCGCCGGGGTCGGGTCGCCGCAGCCGCTGCCCGCACCGGGGTCGGGTCGCCACTGCCGCAGCTCCGAGGCCGCCAGCTCCACTATTAGGCCTCGGTGCAGGCGGAGACGGAGACGGGGGATACGACAAGAGAAGTCGCATCCCCCCGAAATAAGAGACCGAAACCATGTTTACTCCCCCCCCCACCCACACACATACACAATAAACCAAAAATGAACTCAAACAGGGCAAAAGAACACAAAAAAAAATAAAAACATTGATGCTATCGTAAAAACTCATCAATACCTCTACTTCCTTAGAAGGTTGAGGAGATTTGGTATGTCATTGACTACTCTAATGAACTTTTAGAGGTGAATGGAGAAGATACTGTAAGTAAGCATGCAGGTACAGCAGGCAGTAAAGAAAGCAAATGGCATGATGGCCTTCATAGAAGAGGACTCGAGTATAGGAGCAAGGAAGTCCTACTGCAGTTGTACAGGGCCCTGGTGAGAGCACACCTGCAGTATTGTGTGCAGCTTCGGTCTCCTAATTTGAAGAAAGACATTCGTGCTATTGAGGGAGTGCAGAGTAGGTTCACCAGGTTAACTCCCAGGATGGCGGGACTGACATATGATGAAATAATGGATTGACTGGGTTTATATCCACTGGAATTAAGAAGGAAGATAGGGGATCTTATAAAAACATAAAATTCTTAAGGGATTGGACAGGCTAGATGCAGGAAAAATGTTCCTCGTGTTGGGGGAGTCCAGAACCAGGGGTCGCAGTTAAGGGGTAGGCCACTTAGGACTGAGATGAGGAAAAACGTTTTCACCCAGAGAGTTCTGAATCTGGGGAATTATCTGCCACCAAAGGCAGTGGAGGCAAATCTGGATCTTTTAATGGATGTACCAAGTAAAATGGATAAGGGAGAGCCAGTGTATGTGGTGTATCTGGACTTTCAAAAAAGCCTTTCACAAGGTTCCACACAAGAGATTAGTGTCCAAAATCTAAGACATGGTATGGATATTGACATGGATAGAGAACTGGTTGGCAGGCAGGAAGCAGAGTAGGAATTAACGGGTTCATTTCAGAATGGCAGGTAGTAACTAATGGTGCCGCGAGGCTCGGTGCTGGGCCCATTATTTACAATGTATATTAACGATTTAGACAAGGGAATTAAATGTGACATCTCCAATTTTGTGGATGACACAAAGCTGGTGGCAGTGAGAGCTGCGATGAGGATGCTATGTGGCTGCAGGGTGACTTGGACAAGTTGTGTGAGTAGGCAGAAGCATAGCAGATGCAGTAAAATGTGGATAAATGTGAGGTTATCCACGTTGATGGGAACAACAGGAAAGCAGATTATTATTTGAATGGTGTCAGATTAGGAAAAGGGGAGGCGCAACAAGACCTCAGTGTGCTTGCACATCAGTCACTGAAGGTAAGCATGCAGGTACAGCAGGCAGTGAATGAAGCTAATGGCATGTTGTCCTTTATTGCTAGAGGATTTGCGTTCAGGAGTTATTCAGGGCTCTGGTGAGACCACACTTGGGAGTATTGTGAGCAATTTTGGTCTCCTAATTTGAAGAATGACATTATTGCTATTGAGGGAGTGCAGTGTAGGATCACCAGGTTAATTCCTGGTATGGCAGGACTGACATATGATGAAAGAATGGGTCGAATGAGCTTGTATTCACTGGAATTTAGAAGGATGAGAGGATATCTTAGAAACATTTACAATTCTTAAAGGGTTGGATAGTCTAGATGCAGGAAAAATGTTCCCGATGTTGGGAGAGTCCAGAACCAGAGGTCACAGAATAAGGTGCAGGCCATTTAGGATGGAGTTGAGGAAAAAAAAGTTTCACCCAGAGAGTTGTGAATCTGTGGAATTCTCTGCCACAGAAGGCAGTGGACGCTAATTCACTGGATGTTTTCAAGAGAGAGTTAGATTTAGCTCTTCCGGCTAAACAAATCAAGGGATATGGGGAAAAAGCAGGAATGGGGTACTGATTTTAGATGATCAGCCATGATCATAGTGAATGGCGGTGCTGGCTCGAAAGGCCGAATATCCTACTCCTGCACCTATTTTTCTATGTTTCTAATCCACTGGATGTATTCAAGAGAGAGTTAGATATAGCTCTTAGGGCTAATGGAATCAAGGGATATGGGGAGAAAGCAGGAACAAGGTACTGTCAAGTCAAGTCAACTTGATTTGTCACATACACATACAAGATGTACAGTGAAATGAAAGTGGCAATGCTCGCGGGATTGTGCAAAACAACAGAACAGAACCCGTATCCACAGTAGTCCCATTAACCCCCAGTGGCATGTACTTCCTTGGTTGTTGTGCCCTTCTGAAGTCCACAATCAGCTCCTTAGTTTTTGTCACATTCAAGAGGAGGCTGTTATCCTGACATCAGAGTGCCAGGTCAGCCACCCCCTCCAGGTAGGCCTTCTCATCGTTATCAGAGATCAGGCCCACCTGTGTCATCAGCAAACATAATGATGGAGTTGGAGCTGAACCTGACCACACAGTCATGTGTGTACAGGGAGTACTGTAGGGGGCTGAGGACGCAACCCTGGGGGGATCCTGTGTTCAGGGTGAGGGAGTTGGAGGTATGTCTACCCATCTTGACCACCTGGGGCCTGGCGGTCAGGAAGTCCAGGACCCAGGCACACAGGGGAGTGTCCAGTCCCAGTTTCAGCAGCTTATCAGCAAGACTGGTGGGGACAATGGTGTTGAAAGCTGAACTGAAATCAATGAACAGCAGCTTCACATAGCCCCCCTTCTAGCTGTCAAGGTGGGAGAGAGAGAGTGGTGTGCAAAACCTGGGAGACCGCATCATCCGTGGATCTGTTTGGACGGTATGTGAACTGCAGCGGGTCCATGGTGCGAGGGAGGAAGGCGCAGATGTAGTCCTTGATTAGCCTTTTGAAGCATTAGATGACCACTGAGGTGAGGGCCACCGATCATTCAAGCAGGCTCGAGAGGCATTCTTAGGCGCTGGGACAATAGTGGATCTCTTGAAGCAGGTAGGGACCATGGACTTGGCCAGGGAGAGGTTGAATATTGTGGTGAATACTGGAGCTAACTGATTAGCACAAGACTTTAGTACTCACCCAGATATACCATCTGGGCCTACAGCTTTTCTTGTGTTCACATGCGTGAGAGCCCTGCTCACGTCATGCTCGGACACCGAGAATGTGTGCTCATCCCCAGCGGTGTACCTCACTCCAGCCTCGTTAGCCAGCACGCTGACAATGTTGTTGTTAGCCAGCGAGCTAGGGGTGTTGTTGCCCGCCTCAAATCGTGCATAGAAAGAGTTCAGGTCATCAGCTGAGGAGGTACCGGCACTCCCGGTTGGGGGCGGGGGAGGGGTGCTGATCTGGTAATTTGTTATAGTCCGTAGCCCCTGTTTCTGGATGATCATCCATGATCATAATGAATGGCGGTGCTGGGTCGAAGGGCCTAATGGCCTACTCCTGCACCTATTTTTTCTATGTTGCAACATGGTCGGATTTAGTAACTCGAATGCTCAAGATCATGGATGGCCGAAGGAGTGGACATTACCCAGTCTATCACATGCATTTACTTCTCCACCATCGAAGGAATATACTGATGTGCTTCCTCAAGGCTGCAGCGAATATTACCAAAGACCCACACCAACCTAACCACATTCTCAACTTGCTGATACCTTCGGGAAGGAGGTATAGGAGTCCAAGAACTGTTATCTCTAACATCAAGAACAGCTTCCTCACATCAACTTGTAAATCATACTCTACACACAATAACGAGCTACAACAGACTTTGTATAAAGTTGCACTACTTTGACTTGCATTATTATGGTCTGGTTACTTAATATAGTTGATAAATATATTATAAACAATAATACAAGTTATTTGTTGTAATTTTGCATAAATGCGCTTGTAAAGGCTGCAGCCAGTAAGAATCCAAAGGCTGCAGCCAGTAAGAATCCACAGGACACAGTCAATTAAACACTTTTGACTGTGGTTATTATACCCATCTCCTTTAGTGCACCTTAAAATGTTGTCTGCAATAAAACATGGTTGTTTGTTGCCCTCTAACTGCTTCTAACTTCGCACCAGAACCCTGGTCTCCTATCAGCTTTGTACTAGCCTTCTTCCACATTCTCCAAGTTAAAACAAACTTGTTTCTCTTTTCCACTCTTACACATGGTCGCCAACCTGAAACATTCTTCTATTGATGCTTTATCCTGTTATGTGTTCCTTTTCTCCAGAGATGGTGCCTGACCCGCTGAGTTACTCCAGTATTGTGTGTATCTGAAAGCCCTGCCCCACGGTACGAGTTCATTCCAAGAGCTCTCCCGAGTTTTTTTTAAAATCGAACTCGTGGTAAGCGGAGAATGAACGTAGCGGGTACGTCGGAGCTTGGGGACGTCTCTTAGCGGCTCGTAACACTAACGGCAGGTACTCGGGAAGACTCGCTAACGGCAGGTAAGCACGGGAAGACGTGAGGATTTTTCAACATGTTGAAAAATGTCCACGAAAGCCCCGAGTACCGACGAGTGACCATTACCGTAAATCTCCTAGTTCGAATCAGGGCAAACTCAGGAGAACTCTTGGAATGAACTCTTACCGTGGGACAGGGCTTTTAAGTGTTTCCAGTACTTTGTTTTTGTTTCTGATTTGCAGCATCTACCTTTTGCTTTTCAAAATATTCATGAAATGTAATTACACAAGTTCCAGCCAATATATGTATAATATAGTTCTCAAAGAGATTGTAATTGAACAGTTTGTCATGTATATTTTATACCCTAGGACCACACTTCCCTCCTCGTGTGCCACTTTGATCCCCATTAACAGCAGATAGGCCAGGAGGAGCTGAAGACCATAGTGGACGGCACCTGGCAGATGGAAAACAGCTGCACAAACAATTCTCTGGACTGAGCCGAGGCTACAGCCAGAGGAACAAAAGTTGCGTCCAATTAGCTGTTGTTGGATTGACCCACCTGCACTTCGTCACCCTCTTCCTTAAAAACTAAGAAAAAAGGAAGAAAGAATGAAAGAAAGTGGGAAATCTCCTATTTCGCAGTGTTTCTCTTTTGCAGGCTTGGAATGAGCCACCGCTACAAGCCCAAGATCGCCAGCTCCTCTTCGAGGCCAAGACTGAGTCACGGGACAAACCATAGTCAACCCACGCCTCCTCACCTGCCCAGAGACAATAAAGGCCTATGCCCCCACACAGAGTGCTGACTGAGCACCAGTACAAGCCCTAGACTGCTGGTGCCCCCTTTGAGGCCAAGACTGAGCTTTCAGAATGTCCAAGCCTAAATGCGCCTCCTTCAAGGCTAGGACTGAGCTGCTGCGACAAGCCTAACCATCAGAGCTAAGCCAAGAGCAAGCTGCCAGGGCATGCCCATGTCCACCAGCTCCTCCTCTTTGAGACCAAGGCTGAGCCGCCTAGACATGCTCGAGACTGCCATTGCCTCCTCTTTGCACCAAGGCTAAGCTGCCGAGACAAGCCCAAGACTGCGAGCATCTCCTCATTTTCCCACAGCCGACGAGGGACTGCGCCCCCACATGGGCACCTGTCACATTAGTTCTATGTTGTGTTTAATTTGTGTATTGGTGATGTCCTTATTATTTATTTTACTCTGACTATATGTTTTTTCTCTCTTGTTAATTTTCTGTAAGGTGTCCTTGAGACTTTGAAAGGCGCCCGCAAATAAAATTTATTATTATTATTATTATTATTATTATTATGATGATGATGTTGTCCCACTGCTACTTCCAGGTTATCATCCATGCCCTACACAGTAGGGGCAATTTACAGGTCAATTAACCTACAGATCCACATATCTTTGGGACGTGGGAGAAAATCTGTGCACGTGGAGGAAAGCCACTTGGTCACACAGAGAAAGTGCAAACTCCACAGACAGCACACAAGGTCAGGATCGATCCTGGATCTCAGGCAGGAGACATGAGCTCTCAGTGTGCCACTGTGCTACCCTGTAACATGATGCAGAATTTAGGTTGTAAATTACTAATTTTTAAAAGAGGATTTGTCAAAGTTAGTTGATACACCTTGCAAATTAAATTTGAAACCATTCCCAGAACATCTTGTTTTGTTGTTCATTCATCTTATACATAAAGAATTTGATTTCTTAATGTGAACAGGGTTCACGTTAATTGTTTCATACCACTAAACTTCATTTGTTGGTTTCATTATTTAAGTTATAAATCCTCAAGAGCAAGTCACCACAGCTAATTACCACACCAAAAAATACTGTGTTTGAATAAGCGGAGGTAAAATAAAAAATGGTCAACAATTAAAACATCAAAAATTCCAGACAAAATGGATTCCATGTAGAGCTCAATGTCAAGAGTGTAAGAACAAGATCTGGCACTATCAATTTTACACTTATTAGGATAAAGTCAGACTTGCATCACTTGGAATGGGTGAATGCCAGAGGTTCAAAATATTTGTTCTATAATATTCTAGAATATTTCAATTTTAATCCAGTTTGAATATTTACCCTTTCAATATTAATCCAGTTTTGTGTTTTGAATCATTTGCTCAACTGTGCAACTCAATTAATTTTGATCGGAGGCTCATCAAACATTATTCAAATTTATATATGCACACGTTTTTGAAACAATTAAAATAATTTTGAAACAATGTTTTGCTTGAGTTAGAAATTGGGCATTTTGGTATTTTAATTTAACAAGTTAGGAAAAGGGATCCAAAGCATTAGGTTAGCATTAGGTTAGATATTTAGCTTTAAAAAATGTCTCTATGAAGTTGTGGAAAATCTATCTAAAGTGTGGTGGGGATGCAAGGAACTACAGATGCTGGAATCTTGAGTAGAACAAAGTGCTGGAGTAATACAGCAGGTCAAGCTTCGCCTCGTGAAAACAGCCATAGGTGATAATCTGGGTTGGGAACCTTCTTTCGATTGGAGAAGTAAGGGCAACAAATCAATGCCTGAAAATGTGGTGGAGGCAAAAACCTCATCACATTTGATGCACACTTACACAAGCAACTGGAAAATTGCAAGACCACAGATAGAAAACAAGAGTAAAACACACAGTTCATCTTTGGTAGGAATGGGCTGATTGGACTTATGTGCTATATTTATTTTACGATTAAAGGATTTACAGAACAAAGACTGGTCATCAACATTAACAAATAGATTCCAATGCCAAAAGAGAGTTGAGAACCACTGGTTTAGGTCCATTGAAGCCACTCTAAATACATATTATTGCCCAATTAAATTCTACATACCTGACAGACAGGCCACATGTCTTCAAGGTAAGTGCCATCATCAGTTAGATAGTAGTCTCTATACACTTGTAGAACAAATTTCAAGTTGAGATCTTTCCAGTCAGCTGTGTCATGAATCAAGTAAGCATTGACTCTCTCCCAGGGCTCATCATCTGTTGGGGAAAAAAAAATAGTGACTGTTTGTTTTTAAAAACCAGAATCAAATTTATCGAGTATATATTTGAATAAGAACAGTATATTTGACAAAATAAAAACTGAAAGGCTCCAAGTTTAGAAGACACAGACTCACTCTAGATAGAGCTCCAAAGTATTTACTTTATCAAAAGACACACATGCAAGATAAAGTTGATTCATTTTTATTTCCTCCCTAATGGTACTCTTGATATTTCTATTTACCATAGACATTCAATAGTTGCATTTCTGAATTGTTAAACCAAAGTATTCATTTGTATTTAAACTGCAAAGTGAATATAATGTCGGTTGAGTTGTTAAGTTTGACCATCTGCTATCTTGTGCATTGAGAAAATATAAATCTCCAAGTTAATGATCTTCGTTCAAAAACTCCACAGCTAGTCAAATGAAAAAATAGTGTTTATATTCTCTAGACCTATCCATCATATTCAATTCCCAGCTGAACTTGGAAAAGCATAACTGCATTAAAGGTTTGATAAATGTTTTGTCCATTTAAGGAAACAGTGGAGGAACTGTCAAGGATATTATTAAATATATCTGCTGTTGTAGAGGCACCAAATGTGGTGAACAAATGGGTTACTTTATTCAGGCATAATATGTTTGTTATACATGCACGATGGTCCTCCAACATAAAGTTGTTGTTGCTGCTGTGAGGCTGTCGCCTCGTGGGCTCGAGCTGAGCCCCTGCTGAGGTGGAAGGACACTCACCCCTAGAGAGAAGAGTGCTGGTCAGCTCGAAGCAAGAGAGAGAGGGCAGTCCTGGAGTTCGTTATTTATACCAGGACACACCCCTATACCCCGTGACTACTCCTCCCTGCCATTGCCCAGTCACGTGACCTTACCCCCAACTGCTGAGGGTTCGTGTAGCTAGTGGCCCAACCACCGGGTGACGCTACACTATACCCATTTATTTATAACTTGACACATGCTTTAACTCTGCTGCCAAATATCTTGTACGTTTTAATAATAATATCCAAACTACAATTTAGAGAAAATTCTTAATCATATTAGCCAATTGTAAATATCTCTGGAAATAACTTGGGCTTCATTAAGTAAGTCTATTTTAAATATTTTATCCAATTATACAATTGCCTTGCCCATCTTCTGATGAAAAGTAATTAAATTGTGGGCACACACATTGGTCAATAGACAATAATAAATTTTATATTTAATGGGCGCCTTTCATACAAAATCTCAAGGACACCTTACATAGTAATCGAAATTAAAACATATATTCGCAGTAAAACAAGTAATTAAAGACATCACAATGACACAAATTAAAAACAGAATTCAATCCAAAAACAGAAAATCAAAAACACAGTGTGAAGAGAGAGCAGCGGCAACCAATTCGTGCCAGCGTCCACTCTCCCTTCACGGCAGCCATCTTGGACACAGACCTACAGGACTACAGTTAGACCAAAAAAAAAAAAAAAAAAATAGGTGCAGGAGTAGGCCATTCGGCCCTTCGAGCCAACACCGCCATTCAATATGATCTTGTCTGATCTATGTCTATGTAAAAGGGAGTAAAAGGGAGTATAATTTCAAAAACATTAACACCTATGCCTTAGTTTAACATTCAACAGAGCAAGCAACAAAACAGAGATCTTTCTCCATTTTATTGCTCCATCGCATTCTCTTCAAGGTTTGCCGCCTGAAGTAGTTTTCTTGTGCCACCAAACAAACATAGAAGTGTTTATGATTACTTCCTCGGATCTGGAAAGCAGTATGGGATTGGAATTTTGGATAGTAATAGCAAGGTGGATTAGTCTCACAGACAGCCTTGATCCACAGCAGTCCGCCTAATGTCGTAACAGGTCTGCGGCAGGCACCATCTCCCTGCCCCAAAATGACTGGAATTTCTAGATAACAAGGATACCCATGTCAGACTCCAATTTATTGATAGTACTCTGCCTTCAACACCATAATCCCAACCATACTCCTGGATCTATGGGGACAATTTGCAGATTAACCCACCAGCACATCTTTGGGATATGGGGAAAAAAAACTGGAGCACTAAGGAAAACCCAGCAAGTCAAAGAAAACCTACAAACATGAGACATAACAAGCAGTCGGGATCAAACTAGACTCATTAAACTCTGAAGCAGCACTACCAAGCCACCCACAATGATGTAACCTGATTAAAAGTACTTATCGCATTTTTTTTCTACTTTGAACTATTAGGTGACATTTCATTTACAGCTTGTATGCAAAGTTCCACTTCAGCACACAACATTTTGTAGGCTCTTTATAACCTTTCCAGTAAACAGAAGTGCAAAATTTCCACGAAATAATGTCAAACCATTCTGTAGCGCTAATACGTCTCATCAGGTGCACATGACTATACTTGAAAATTAATGTTTCCAAGATGCCAACAGAATTTATAAAGCTACCTTATATCACTAATATTCTGGTGACCATGATGATGTGTTTCTTAACTGTAAATGACAAATACATTCTGAAGCACTTCGGTACAGTCAACATCAGTGGGAAATATCACAAGCAAATGTGGAAAGAAATTTAATACACTGAAAAATATGCTTTTTAGAAGAAAAATGCAATACATGCTAAATAGTGATATTTTAAAGTTGCTGCAGGAATGGAGACAATATGAAGATGAATATATTGATAAGCCTATCACGATACCCAGGATCTTGGGCTTCAAAACACAGCAGGGAGGAGTGGAATTAAATACATAGTGCTGCCATTAGCACAATAGGTCAGATGGTCTCCTCCTGTACTGTAAAAATAATTGACATTTGTATCTGAAAAATATATCCTGAGTCAAGAAATACAAAAGCAATATGTTGGCCGAGAATAACTCAAGGAGTTTATTTAAAAAATGGAGATAAATAGATACTCACACCCTCAGTATGTGTCAAATTGTTTCACAGTTTAATGTTGAAGTACATTTTTTAAAACAAATGTGATAGAGAATTCATAGCTGCATTGTTAATAGGACTTAGAAAGCAACTTCTGACATCCGTAACAGTCATAGATTACAGAAATTTAGAACGCATCTCCACAAACTTCACTACATTGATGCCACACTGACAAATTCAGGAACAAATTATGAGCTGCAAATTACTAAACTATTTATTACTCACTGAATAGCCAGATATTAATTAAGGTTTAATGAATTTAAGTGACATTATAAAAACCACCTAACATGAAACCACTGAAAATCTACAAATGCAGATTTGGTAACCATTTTGCACAGCACATCACAATGCCAACAAACCTCCAAAACAAAAAGCAAACCTAACAGCTTTGTCATATGATAATGCAGCCTGGGCAGTTATGAATTTA
The DNA here is from genome assembly GCF_010909765.2 of Amblyraja radiata. NCBI lineage: Eukaryota > Metazoa > Chordata > Chondrichthyes > Rajiformes > Rajidae > Amblyraja > Amblyraja radiata. The sequence goes on from NC_045956.1 coordinate 139,838,142, forward strand.
AAAACATTGAAGATTTAGAAAAGATATTGGAAAATATAGGAATGGGAATTAGGGAAAGGAACAAAGAAGCAGGTCTAAATGAACTAATACAGTTGCCCTCCATAATGTTTGGGACAAAGACCCTTAATTTATTTATTTGCCTCTCTATTCCACAATTTGAGATTTGTAATAGAGAAAAAAAAATCACGTTTGGTTAAAGTGCACATTGTCAGATTTTGGTTTCACCATGTAGAAATTACAGCTGTGTGTATACATAGTCGTCGTCCCCCCCACATGGCTTCACAGGTGTTTGTAAATGCTCAGGTGTGTTTAATTGCCTCCTTCATGCAGGTATAAGTGAGCTCTTAGCACCTAATCTTTCCTCCAGTCTTCTATCACCTTCGGAAACTTTTATTGTGGTTTATCACGGAAACAAAGTTGTGTCAATGAAAGTCAAAGAAGCCATTATGAGACTGAGAAACAAAAATAAAACTGTTAAGAGACATCAGCCAAAACTTAGGCTTATCAAAATCAACTGTTTGGAACACCATTAAGAAGAAAGAGAGCACTGGTGAGCTTACTAATCACAAAGGGACTGGAAGACCAAGGAAGACCTCCACAGCTGATGACAAAATAATTCTCTCTATAATAAAGAAAAATCCCCAAACCCCTGTCCGACAGATCAGAAACACTCTTCAGGTGTGGATTTGTCAATGACCACTGTCTGCAGAAGACTTCAAGAACAGATATACAGAGACTACCCTCCAAGATGCAAACCACTGCTTAGCCGCAAAAATAGGATGGCCAGGTTACAGTTTGCCAAGAAGTACTTATCTGCTCAAGTTCAAACAAATGCCTCAAAACTCATTGACCGGCGGTTCATTCTACAACAAGACAATGATCCCAAACATGCTGCTACAGCAACAAAGGAGTTTTTCCAAAGCTAAAAAATGGCCAATTTTTGAGTGGCCTAGTCAATCACCCAATCTGAACCCAATTGAGTACGTCTTTTATATGCGGAAGAGAAAACTGAAGCATAAGCTAAAGATGGCTGCAATACAGGCCTGGCAGAGCATCACCAGAGAAGACACCCAGCAACTGGTGATGCCCATGAATCGCAGACTTCAGGCAGTCATTGCATGCAAAGTATATGCAACAAAATACTAAACATGACTACTTTCAGTTAAATGACATTGCTGTGTCCCAAACATTATGGTGCCCTGAAATGGGGGGGATTGTGTATAAACACTGCTGTAATTTCTACATGGTGAAACCAAAATGTGTAAAAATGGCCTTTATTAAAATCTGACAATGTGCATTTTAACCACATGTCATTTTTTTTTCTATCACAAATCTCAAATTGTGTAGTACAGAAGCAAATAAATAAATGACGGGTCTTTGTCTCAAACATTATGCAAGGCACTGTATTTCAGAGATACCCTTGATCAGCATCACGCAAAGTACAATTTCTCTTATTAATGCCGCATATCTTATACGCGACCTGTCGTCGCTTCCAAGGTGAAGTATGCCGGTGATTCTGACTGGACAGAGCGAAGGGAGCAGGTGGCGGCAGTCAAGCGGGGTGTGGACGAATCCACAGCCAACAGCAAATGACAGCAAGTAAGGTGGGAGGGAGTGCCATGGTGAATTAACACGTCCTGCCGGTGGAGGCAGCCTGAAGAAAGCGTTGCACCAACAGCGTGTGATGGGGTAAAGGATTCGCTGGTGCATCTTGTGAATCTGGAGTAGGGTCAGAAGCCAGGGCTCTAAACAGCTGGGGAGATGGTGGGAGCCTGGGGTGGGTCATTCCATACACATTCAGTTTACATTTAATATATTTTTTAATGAATTTTCTGGCACTCCATGGGACTGGTGTCATTAGCAGGCCAGTGGTGCATTGGCGTTTCATTATCACGTGATATCTGTTGGTATGGAAAGCAGATCATTCAGAAAAGCTGTGGAACCAAGGGTGCCGAAATATTGGTGTTCAACTTGGCCTGACATGTTTAAAAGACTCAACAAGTTATAGAAAGACAGTGATGGGAATACATTTGCAGACCTCCAGTTAGGGTAGTATCCTAGTGGCGGCGCGGCTCTGGCTGCAGCGGCTCTCCGGCAGTCCTGTTTGTTTTGTGTTTTTTGGGTTGTTTATTTTCGTTTTGGTTAGTCTAGTTTTGGTTTTTAGTTTCTGTTTTGGGGGGGGGGGGGGGGGTTGAAACGGGGCTTGCTGTCTCTCCCTGCGGGGGAATGCGACTTTGTCGTATTCCCCTTCTCTGCCTCCGTCTGCGCTGAGGCCTAATGGCGGAGCTGGCGACCTCGAGGCTCAGGAGGCAGAGCCCGCCAGGACTCGCACTGAGCTCGCTCTCGTGAGGGCGGCCCGGCTCGGGGCTGGAACAGGGCTTCCGTGAGGGGCTGTGACGCTCCCGTGAGGATGGCCGGCCCGAGGAAGGAACGGTGCTCCCGTCGGAGTGGCCGAGCTCGGGGAGGTACGGCGTTCCCAGCCCAAGGGAGGAGTGGCGCCCAGTCGGGGCGGCCCAGCCTGAGGGAGGAGCGGCGCCCGGTCGGGGCGGCCCAGCCCGAGGGAGAAGCGGTGCCCAGTCGGGGCGGCCCAGCCCGAGGGAGAAGCGGTGCCCAGTCGGGGCGGCCCAGCCCGAGGGAGAAGCGGTGCCCAGTCGGGGCGGCCCAGCCCGAGGGAGAAGCGGTGCCCAGTCGGGGCAGCCCAGCCCGAGGGAGTAGCGGCGCCCAGTCGGGGCGGCCCAGCCCGAGGGAGGAGCGGCGCCCGGTCGGGGCGGCCCAGCCCGAGGGAGAAGCGGCGCCCAGTCGGGGCGGCTCAGCCCGAGGGAGGAGCGGCGCCCGGTCGGGGCGGCCCAGCCCGAGGGAGAAGCGGTGCCCAGTCGGGGCGGCCCAGCCCGAGGGAGGAGCGGCGCCCAGTCGGGGCGGCCTGGCGCGAAGCTGAGACGGTAATGGCACTCACGTGAGGGCGATCCGGCTCGGGGCTGAAACGATGCTCCGGTGGCTGGAACGGTGTTCTGGCGGCGGTGGCCTGAGTCCGGGGTTCGGCCGCGGGCCAGCGGCTGCGTCAGCAGGACTGGTGGGCGGCAGCTTCGACCACCCCGGGCCGCGGTGTTTGAGCCGCGGGACAGTTGTAACATCGCCCGGGGGGTATCGCCTCAGCGCAGAGGGAGAAGAGGAGGGAAGAGACTGGAGACCTAAGACTTTTGCCTCCATCACAGTGAGGAGATGTTGGGTGGACTCACCGTGGTGGATGTTAATATGTGTTTATTGTTGTTTTTTATTGTATTGTATGTATGGCTGCTTCAATTTCGTTCAGACTTCGGTCTGAATGACAATAAAAGGCTATCTAATCTATCTATCTAATCTATAGATACAAATTAAAGAACACAAGGAATTTCAATATTTTAAAAGATATTCTGAATAAAGAAACGTTAGCGATTATGAACAAGAAAAAAGGTTACATTTAACACTGCCACAGAAAATCTCACCTGGATCTCCAATATCATGTGGAACCACATTTAGTGTATTCACTTTTGCTAATCTTCCAGTCATTAGGTGTATTCGTTGTGTACAGTCTTCCTTCATTACAACAGCAGCTAAAAGTAAAGTTATTTTTTGTCTGAAAACTACCAGGAGACTTTACAAAGACGTACTTTTATTTGCAAACTAAAATATAAGTTACTTGTCAAATGTTACACTAACACAATTTAAATTCAGATTAATTGGTGTTTTCATTAGCAAATCCCACCTGCCTCACAATTGAGTTTACTATTTTCCATGATAAAGTTCTGTGTTATTGATATGAAGGCATGAGCTCATATGCTATCTTGAGGTTGCTAAGGAGCACTAATGGGACAAATTAAACAGGTTGGTGGTTTAGAAGCTTGCTATCAATTTCTCCAATAAATAGTCATAGAGTGATACAGTGTGGAAACAGGCCCTTCGGCCCAACTCGCCCACACCGACCAACATGTCCCCGCTACACTAGACGCACCTGCCTGTATTTGGTCCATATCCCTCCAAACCTGTCCTATCCTGTTTTTTAAACGTTAGTATAGTCCCAGCCTCAACTACCTCCTCTGGCAGCTTGTTCCATCCACCCACCTCCCTTTGTGTGAAAAAGTTACTCCTCAGATTCCCATTAAATCTTTTCCCTATCACCTTAAACCCATGTCCTCTGGTCCTCGATTCACCTACTCTGGGCAAGAGACTACCCGATCTATTCCTCTCATGATTTTATACACCTCTATAAGATCACCCCTCATCCTCCTGTGCTCCAGGGAATAGAGTCCCAGCCTGCTCAACATCTCCCTATAGCTCAAACCCTCCTAGTCCTGGCAATATCCTCGTAAATCTTCTCTGTACCCTTTCCAGCTTGACATCGTTCCTATAAGATGCCCAGAACTGAACACAATACACTAAATGCAGTCTCACCAACATCTTATACAACTGCAACTTGACCTTCCAACTTCTATACACAATACTCTGACTGATGAAGGCCAATGTACCAAAAGCCTTTCTAACCACCTTATCGACCTGCATCTCGACCTTCAAGGAACCATGCAATTGCACTCCTAGATCCCTCTGCTCAACAACACTACCGAGAGCCCTACCATTCACTGTGTAGGTCCTGCCAATGTTAAGGCTTCGCAATGGCTTTGATTAAACCATTGAAGTTTGTCAGAAACAAAAGTTATTTTAAGGTGTGCCCTCAAATTTTCAGCAATCCAGTCAAAAGCAGATATTTACTACTCTGGAGTAGGAAACAAATTCAGTGATGACAGCTTTACCAACTTTCTGATTTAAATGTGCAATATGTCATGTTTGTGTTTTGGTATGCATTTTCTGTAAGGACTAAAATATTTGCAATTAAATATTAGTTTTCTAAAAGCCAAAAGCACAGAAAATAAAAAACCTAAATGGTTAAAATTAGCACTAGAATTTAATAAATGCAAAATAGATCTTAAAATAGGAGAAATACAATGGTGTTTTGATTACACTTGGACAAAATCAGTTATTTGCACAATAGGTTCATTGGCAATTCTTTAAATGGGTATTGTAATCTTTTTAACAATTTTTTTATAGAAGGTCAGGTAATTATTTTTGGACCATGAAATCTGAATGCTCCATTTTTGAAAGGAGCACTAAATATCACTTACCGATATCATATTGGAGACTAATTTCTAATTTGGGCCACAGCATGATTAGTGCAAATGATGCATAAAAATGTACATCATATGTATTGTACATTCGATATTCTTGTCCTACAATGCAGAAATAAAAACATTTACATTACAGTACATAATTCAATACGTGCATCTCCAACAGATAGTAGGAAATAATATGCAATTCTTTTGGGTACACATTTATTTCTATTCACTGTATTTTGCAAGATCACATGCTAAACTAAGAGACTAATTGGATGTTTGAAACTTTGGAATTGCTAATTTGATAGGAAAAGCCTTTTTCCAATAAAAACAATCTGATCAAAAGTTCAGTTAAAAAGGCACAATTTCTACAATATTTAAAAAAACATAACACTACCAATCTACAAATTATGTTTAATTTTGAAATATAATGAACTCATCATACTTGGGGTGAAAGAGTAAAGTACGTCATGCTAGAATGAAGGCTAAACTGAACCCTGTTGGGATACACGCACACACTTACGGAACATCTGCAGTACCTTCTAAATATGCAAATCGCCCATATTCCTTCAGCACTTTGGGTAAAGGTGGAAGTCCAGCCGTCTGACTACTGAAGTCATTTGTTATATTTAAATCATCAGGCACCTGTATCCAGATAGTCCCTCCATCAGATAAAAAATATAGTTCATTAAATAGGGCTGACTTATACCAGTCAGGCAATTGGCTGCAAAATAGGAAAATGTGAAATTAAAACCCTAAACCTTGTTCTATGTTAAAGGAAAAAAAATCAAGAAAATGTTTATATCAATGCAGCTTTGGGCACATCCAACCAAATAGTTACAAGTTAACCAGAAATAAAGAGATACTTTCACCAACTCAGAAATGGGAGATTCAATGTGATAATGGGTAGAAACACTTGAGGTACCTACAGAATGCAGTTTTTAAATAGTATCTAGCAAATAAACACATCCTTCCTATTCACTCCACAGGAATTCATATCCTTTGGGTTGACACTGACTTTGGGTTGCTCCCCCCTCCTCCTTGAGAATGTTCTGCAGCCACTCTAAGACATCCTGGACGCTGGAACGAGGGAGGCAACATACCATCCTGGAGTCTTCTTTGCTCCCAGAGAATATCCTATCTGTCCCCCTAACTAACGAGTCTCCTATCACTATGGCTTTGCCTGACCCTTCCCTGCTGAGTCAGGCCCAGTGCGACAGACCCAACTGCTGCTGCTCTCCCCTGATGGGTCACACCCCCCTCCTGAACTGTGACCAAAAGAGTATACCTGTGTTGGAGAGGAAGGATAGGAATTGCCATGGGGGTTTCCTGCACTCCCTTTCCTGTTGGCCACCCATCTATTCTCTGCCTGTACCTCAGGTGTGAGCATGGGGTGGAAGATTGCAACCTTCATGTGGTCCGCCCTGTTTCGACGAATGCAATCAACCCGGCGTGCACAATCAAATAAGATCAAATAGAACAAGTTGACCTACAACTTTAGACTGTGCAAGCCATACACAAGAAGAAGAAGGTGTGAGCACCTTACTTGGCATGCAGCCCTTTGTGCTATGTTTAGCCAAATTGGTGTTAAGCAGTCCAGGCAAAACCCAACTTGGGCATTAGTAAGGGAGTTACTGCTAATTGTCACAATACCAATAAACTTGCTATTCAAACTTAACTTCGGAAGCCCATAGAAATCTCAAATACTTGAGATTGTATTAAACCTTTATGACAATTTCAATATCTAGGGATAAAAATGTAACACTTGTTTCACATCTTGATAAGCAACAATTGACAGAATGTTTGTCGAACATCATAATCTCCAGAAAACATTTGAGCTCAAATGGTTAGCTCAAACATTTTTAAAAACAAGTACTTAATATTTCAATACTCACTGATTTTCTAAAATTGGACGCTGCCAATCATCAATCTTTTGCTCCCATTGTTTGTAATTAGCTAACGAGTAGTGACTTAAAGCAGGAGCAGCTTCACCATGTGTCCCAAAAAAGCGGGTGTACCATCTAGAAACAAAACTCAACTTAATAGAAAGTGCAGCAAATTCTCCAATGCTTTCAGTCTCCTTAATGTAATAAACATCCCGATTAATTTGAATTTAAAAAAGTACTTTGAAAATAAAATTTGGACCCACTGAATATTAATTCAACAGCTGAAAGCATTGACCACGACAAGATAATTTCTAACAATATCTCCTCTAATGACCTACTTTCAAGGGTTGGATTTAACAAAATATTTTATTAATTGGATAAGAAACAATGAACATCGACTTTTGTGATACATTTAGAATATGACCACGTAAACATACAGATGAGATCTGCAAGTAACGATAACTGGTTAATATAACACACTTTAGTTTTGATCCAATACCATTGGAATCTCAAACTAAATTAAGTCTTGTTCAGGGAGGATCATCAACACAACGCTGTCTCTTAAAGATTACATGATAAAGCAAGTGAAGAGACAAATGCAGCCATTTGAGTGTTTTATTCCTTTGTTTTTTTTTGCAAAAGGGAAATAGCGAAACTTTGCTTAACTTCTTAATGACTATAGCCCATTGATACAACAATTGGACAAAGGGGTCTGAAAGGCCAAAAATCATACAAGCTAGTCATGTGTTCACAAGCAAATGTGTACCCAATTCTGATTTTTCTTACCTTGCATGTTCCTTTTCTCTCGATCCAAAATAGATCTTGGGCATATCCCATGCAAGACAAAACTCAACAACACCTTGACTTTTTGCTGGAACACTGCAGGTAGCTGCAACAGCTGCTGCAGTAATTTGTCCTTTTTCTGTTGGTTTACTTTTACCTGGGGGACACAAATGAAAAAGAAACACTCAAATTTGTTGTTACATTGCCCAATTCAGCACACTTGTCTTAACACATTTTAACAAAAAAACAGCAGATAGTTCAACTGACGAGAAAGGTCAGGGATGACGATTCAAATATTGCTCACAGTGCAATTACCATTTACTTACTTAATCCCAAATGAAAAGCATGGTCAAAAAAAGTTTTGAACACTTCTTAACCTGCTGCATAAAGCTACTGAAAAAACAATCATGCCGATTCCATGTGTTTGCAAAGATTTTCACTACACTGTACTTGTTCAAATGACAACTCTGATCGATTATCAGACTCATCTTTCATATTTGATCAGGTATGCTTTTAGCCGATATCACTTGTCATTTTCTTGTCGCAAAACCCTGCATAGGTAAGCTGTGCTGACATTAGGAATATAACTTAATGGGTAGCGAAGGAAACGGTTCCAGCACACAGGTTTATCCCAGGAAAATCCATGATCACCTGTTTTTTTTGTAAAACATATTCAGCCTTCTATGACTTTTTGCATCAATTCCATTCATCATCACACATTCATTTACATTAACATTTCACACAGTCACAGCTAATGTCCTGTTTTTTAAAAAAAGGGGAAACCTCCAAGAAGATCAAAATAAGCTGGGAAAACACATATTCTAATCTTATAAAGCACTTTTCAGTGTTGTAATTTGTAATGCAGAAAATTCAGTAACAAATCTGCATGTATCTTACAATGAGAAAATAACTGGATGATTTGAGATATTGGTTAAGCATTAAGTAAATATTTGCCAGAGCACTTGGAAGGATATATTTGCACTTTTGACTTTAGTCAGTAGAAGTGTGAATAAAAGCAAATGAATGAGATTTATGGGCCAAACTACTGAGATTGTGGGCAGATTTGCCCAACTGGGTACTTTTTGGATGTCGACAATATTGAAAAAGAGTTTTTGTAAACAGCAGAAATGTTTAGAAACCTTGGATCTACAATTTGTTGTTTGGACTGAAGAATACAGTTAACCGTACATTTTATTTATTTCCAAATTAAAAGATTAAAGTTAAAAAAAATCAATTCAGAAAGTAAGAAACTAAGAAACTAAGAAATTGATCGACTGGGTTTATATTCACTGGAATGTAGAAGGACGAGAGGGCATCTTATGGAAACAAAATTCTTAAGGGATTGGACAGGCTAGATGCAAAAAAAATGATCCTGATGTTGGGACAGTCCAGAACCAGGAGTCACAGTTTATGAATAACGGGTAGGCCATTTAGGACTGAGATAAGGAAAAACCTTTTCACCCAGAGAGTTGTGAATCTGTGGAATTCTCTGCCACAGAAGGCAGTGGAGTCCAATTCACTGGATGTTTTCAGGAGAGTTAGATATAGCTCTTAGGGCTAACGGAATCAAGGGATATGGGGACAAAGCAGAAACGGGGTACTGATTTAGGATGATCAGCTCAAAGAGCCGAATGGCATACTCCTGCACCTATTTTCTATGTTTCTATAAATGTAGTGGTTACAAATGCAATCAGAAGTTGGGTATGAAACAGGAAGCTACTTTGTTTCTGACACTACAAGTCTCTTCACCAACTACAATGCACAAGATAGAAGTGATATAACACTCCCCAGATGCCCAGATGAGCAAAACAACATAATCAGCTTGACACCATTCAGGAGAAGGCAACCCACTTGATGAACAACCCATTTTTGCTTATCGAAACGCCGATTCCCTTCACGACTGATGCACCATAACCAGAGATTGTACCATCTGCAAAATAAATAGTAGCTACTTGCCTGGGTTATTCCTATTGCATCTCCTAAACCCAATAACTTGCCACCACGAAAGAATGGTTGATGTTTCAGGTAGAGTCTGAAGAAGGGACTCGACTTGAAACGTCACCCATTCCTTCTCTCCAGAGATGCTTGCCTGTCCTGCCGAGTTACTCCAGCTTTTTGTGTCTATCTTCGGTTTAAACCAGCTTTTGCAGTTTCTTCTTGCACAACTTACAACCAAGGACAGGCTAAACAAGCATAAAAGAATACCACCATCAACTGCACTGGTGATGTTACACAAGTATTCTAATTATCAACACTGAAGCTTAATAAATAAAACATGTTGAAAAGTTAGCTAACCCAATCAAGAATCACCAAAGACACAGAATGTATAGCAATCATTGTAGACAAAAGCAACAAATTGAAAAATCTTGATAGGTCAAGCGTGTGGGCATAACTGCAGCAGGTGAATTTTTAAGCAGTTAACCAATGTCATCCATTTCAGACCACAAGGATACCTTCATTTATATTTCTTTGATAAAATGCAAGAAACAGTGGAGGTCCACCCCTTTGACGTTCTTGCCAACAAATTGCTAACATACAGCAGAGGTTACACAGAAGAAACTTGTGGATTAAATCTATAACTCCCTGAAAGTGGCAACCCAAGTAAATAGAGTGTTAAAGGCAGTGCATGGAATGCTTGCCCTCATTGGTCAAGTTTTGTTAGTATAAGAGCCAGGATGTCATGATGCAGCTTTATAGGTGTTCAGTTAAGTTAAAGCTGAAGTTGTGTATACAGTTATGTTGGAGTTGTGTGTCCAGTTCTGGTCGCACAATTACAGGAAGGAGGTGGAGCTATTGGAGAGAATGTAGAGGTGGTTTACCAGAGTGTTGCTTAAATGAGAGGGTATTAGCTACAGGAAGAGGTTGGATAGACTTGGATTGAGATTTAGTTTAGTTTAGTTTCATGTGTACCGAGGTACAGTGAAAAGTGTTTTCTCTGGAACGTTGGTGGTTGCGAAATATATAAAATTACGTGAGGCATAGATGGGGTAGACAGTCAGAAATTGCTCAAAAACTAATAAAAGCAATTGTCTATGTGATTATAAGCAAATATTACTGAAGGTCTGAAAAAACACTATATTTAGTACAAGGCTATAATTGAAACAATAATGAATGTTAGTAGAGTTTCAGTATGCTCATTTTGAGCCATCTACAAATGCACAATAACTGTAATATTGTTTAAATGGAAGAAAGATTTCAAAAAGAATTGAAGCAAAAAAAAAAAAAATCAAGAACGTTCATATAAAGTACTTCAGCGTACACTTACCTGGTGGAGAATCTAATTTTCCATCCTGAAGCAGGTCCGTCCAAATGTCTTGCCCCAAGTCATTCGGATTAAAATCAGTCTGATGACTAATTGTTGCACTTTGCTGTTTAAAGAAAAAAATTGATTCAAACTACATTTATAACACAATCTTATATATGTATATATATATGTATATGTATATATATATAAATGTATATATGTATATATATATAAATGTATATATGTATATATATATAAATGTATATATGTATATGTATATGTATATGTATATGTATATGTATATGTATATGTATATGTATATGTATATATATATATATATATATATATATAACATTCAAGTAATAAATATATATATATTCAGTCACTATTGAAGAATTGTGTATGCTAGTACTGCTCTCTCACTTCTACTTCAAAAGGTGGCTACAGCAATCTGAATACAGAAAGCTAGATTTGCATTATCTAGAATCTGTTTTGATCCCAGGAAACAAAAAATGTTTCACAACCAATTACTCAATTTACAAATTCTCAGTCACTGATATCTTCTTCTTCTTGCGTATGGCGTGCACAGCTTAAATGTAGGTCATAGGTAGACCTGTTTATAAGTTTCTGCACGTTGGGTTGCTTGCATTATTTAGTTGTGTATGTGTGGGGGGTGGGTGTAACATGTTTTTTGACTCTTCCTTCGGGGGGATGCGACCTTTCCTGCCGTATCCCCCGTCTCCGTGTCCGTCTGCGCTGAGGCCTATCGCGGAGCTGGCGGCCTCCAACTGCGACCGACCTCGAGGCTGCGGAGGCAGAGCCAGGATTTACCAATGCGAGGCTGGCCGACTTCGGGGCTGTGGTTGCAGGGCGACCCAACTTCCGACCCTCGAGCCTCGGAGGCTCAGCCGCGGACCAGTGGACGACATCATCGGGAGCTCGAGTTCTGTTTTCCGGAGCTCCCGCAGCTACAGCTGCATCCGCTGGACTGGAGGACGGCAGCTTCGACCGCCCCGGGCCGCGGAGTTTGAACCGGCCCGTTTGCGGAGCACGGATTCAGCCGCGGGACTTACCTACCATCACCCGGCGGGGTCGCAACATTGGAGGCTTGGATTGCCTCAGCGCAGAGGGAGAGCAAGGAGGGAAGAGACAATGACTTTGGGACTTAAACTGTGTTGAGTGTTTGTTATTTATTCTATGTTATGACTGCAGGCTAAACCATTTCGTTGCACTGAAAAGTGCAATGACAATAAATTGAATCAAATCAAATCAAATCAAAAATTGGTCTAAACAGGATGGACCACGTGTAGGTTATAATCTTCCACCCCAGTCACTGATATAGGAAGAAGGTATACAATGTTTACATTACAACCTTCCACAAAGTAATATGAAAATAACCATACTAAATTTGGCTATCCTTTCAAATCAGATGCCTCATGTACTTATTAAATGGCAGATCAGGCTTGATGGGCTAATGGCCTACTCGTGTTTTTAATTTACACGTTTGTATTGTCAGACTAAAGAAATTCTTCAAATACCTGGAGACGAGCCAAACATGGGTGATTACTTGGGAAAGCCAACAAATTAGCAATGTGAAAGCCAACAAAAAGCCAACATGGCCAATTAAGACATCCTCACATTCATCAACCACTCTAAAGACTGATTGCTTTCAACAATGCAAACAAATTCAGAGTCTTGGTATCCAGGGACATGAATACAGTAGCATAGTGGTTACATCCCTAATGTAATCTAAAAGCCTGGACTAAGGAATTAAAAAAACAGAAGTTTCTGAATCAAGAATAAGCGAGTTCGGTATTCCGAAAAACACATGGGATCATGGGATTTGTTAAAGGTCACAAGCGATAAAAATACTCGGCAGCCGTGCCACGCATGGACATAGACCTGCGCCTCATCCACAGCCAGGATCGATCCCGGGTCTCCGGCACCGCAATCGCTGCCGAACCGCCACTGGACCATCCCCAAGATAGAGACAATGGTGGGAAGATTTGTCTGTGTGATGGACTGGGCTACATCTACAGTTCCCTGCAATTTCTTATTGACTTGGGTAGAGCTGTTCCCAAACCAAGCTCTGATGCAACCTGACAGGATGTGTTCAATGGTGCATCTGTCGAAGTTTGTAGACATCATTGGAAAAATGCCAAATGTCCTCAGTCTCATCAGGAAGTAGAGCCTTCTTGGCTATCAAATCAATGCCTTTGGTCCACGTCACATTGTTAGTAATATTAAAGCCAAGGAATGTTTTAAGCACAAGAGATCATTTGACCACTGTTGCCACCTCATCAGAACAACCATACACTAAAGCCAACTCCTCTTGTTCTCTCCATAGTTTATCTTCTTCTGCTTCACTATTTATGACATTTTGTCCTGTAGGTTACATGAACCAGGTTCCAGAATACTATCTCAATTTTCCCAAACCATTCCTGTCGGTGTCCATTTTTAATTAATCTGTCATTGACTCTATAAAACAGTGGATGTCCAGATGTTATCCAGCCTAAAGTGATAAATTCATTTAAGAAAGAGTTCAATAAAAATTCAAGATTGTTGCCAAATGTTATCCTGAAGGCTGGAAGAGTAATATGATGTAACTTACTCACCGTGTGTTTTGCTGAAATTGCCATTGTATAGCCATTTACAGGTGTGCAGTGATGCAACAACACTCCTGAAATGCTCTCTTCTTTATCCAAATGGAACGGTTCATTCCAGTGACCCCCTCTTTGATCATCCTTGGTCCCAGTACCATTCCTCAGAGTAAACATAAGGGAGACTTCCAGGTCATGTTCATTTTGGTTTTCGATTTCCCATACAAAGACCCCAACTGGTAAACTAGTGTCCTGAGGGGCAAGGGATATTGAAGTTAAGTGCATTGCATTGCTTTTTCTATACCATTTACTTTTCAAAAATACAATTTCATTTGACAATAGAGGGGGGGGGGGGGGAAGCGATGTAGATAAGGATAATACAGCATTTTCAAGCAAAGTCATAGCACAGGCTGAAAGTTGGGTATAGTGGCAGAAAGGCCATATTTGTACCAAAACATTTCAGGCATTGATAACCAATACGCCACAGAAGAGACATGGAATAGATAGAAACATAGAAAAATAGGTGCAGGGATAGGCCATTCGAGCCAGCATAGCCATTCAATATGATGATGGCTGATCAACTAGAATCAGTTCCTGCTTTTTCCCCATATCCCTTGATTCCGTTAGCACTAAGAGCTAAATCTAACTCTTGATAGGACAAAGGAAATTATCATAACCAAGGAAAGGGCAGGGAAGAGGACTAGCTCAATTAGATAGTCAATAGCACAGTTTAGGAATAAATTCCTTTTTATCAGAATAAAGTAATCATATGGTCATAAGAAATAGACCATTCGGCCCATCAAGACTACTCCACCATTCAATCATGGCTGATTTATCTCTCTCCTAACCCCATTCTCCTGCCTTCTCCACATAATCTCTGACACCTGTACTAATCAGGAATCTATCTATCTCTGCCTTAAAAATATTTACTGGCTTGGCCTCCACAGCCTTCTGTGGCGAAGAATACCAAAGATTCACCACCCTCCGAGTAAAGAAATTTCTCCTCATCTCCTGCCTAAAAGAACCACCTTTAATTCTGAGGCTATGACCTCTAGTCCTAGACTCTTCCACTCGTGGAAACATCCTCTCCACATCAACTCTATCCAAGTAATGGTGTGAGATGAGATCTGAGATGTCTGCGATGAGATCAGGTGGAGATTATTTGCCCCTCATATTCATGATGCTTCCATTAACTCAAAATATATCACTGGGAAGATCAGAAGTACTTGTGGCAAAAATACTGGGTTGTCTAATTCGGTCATGAGACATTTTTGGGAAGAGCTGCATGGATATAGTTAAAATAAATATATACTGTTGGAACTGACATTTTGCAGTTTTAAGTGAGTGAAAAGCTGACAGAGTTTGACACAAAATACTGATATCCACCCTGCAAATTATAACCCTTTGAGTGATTTCTGGAAAGGGATAATAATGCAAATTCAATGTTCACTCAAAACTCATTAAATCTTCATCCAATATAGCCCACAACACTGGATAAAGGCAATGGAGGTTGCAACTAATCATCTTCCAGATTTTATTTTTGGTGATCCTTTTTCACCCAACCCTATTTTTCTTTGCAATCACGGGTGGATCTGTTCTTGCTACAATCAAGCTAAAACTTCTGCAATTCCATCTATGCCTCCATTCTCAGGTCTCCATCAACAAAGTGCTATGGATACAGAGCCAAATTTCATATGAACATCAATAAGTTTTATCATCTTCACAAGACCCAAATTCCCAAAGCAGGCTTTTGCTCAATAAAATTGCACATTAGCACGTTTCTTCAAACCCCACTTCCAGATTTAACTATTTTAATATTCTACTAGCTTCAGCTCATCCAAAACTCTGATGTATTTGAGCTAAACCTTTCCCCACCTATCCCAACTCCTTATGTGTAGAATCTTTCAGTAACAATAGTATCTCCATGATACTCAAGCTTTCTTACCTCAGAACATTGCAATCCCACAACATAGTCACTGTTGTAATGTGAAATTATTAACCAATTTGCACACAGCAAATGAACATGCAAATAACCAGACATTCAGGGCATTGGTATCAGGCACAGAACTCGCTATCAAAATATGGAGGGGACCGGGGGACAGAGGGGACACAATTTTTTGGCGGCCACGCGTGCATGCGCACACTCACACACACATGCGCGAGGCTTAGGAGGCACAATCCAGCACTAAATGGAGCTCAACTCTGCCTGTCTCGCCGGGTTAACCTGCAGCCCTGACTGGACTGACGGGATACCAGCGCTGCTTCTCCACGCTGGCCATATTTCCCGCAAGCCCAGGCAGGTTCACCTGCAGAGTTGAGCTGGGTTTAGCGCTGCTCCTCTACGCTGGCTGTGGTCCTGGGGGCACCGCGCCCGTCTAACTCCCGACCTCTCTGGTCACCCGTGGGGGGGGCACTCGGGTGGGGACGGGACAGCGCCGGAGAGCCGGCCGGGATAGATCCTGGCTATGGATGAGGCACAGGTCTGTGCCACATCTCCCTCCTCCCATCACCGCACCATATCCTCAGTCCCACCCCCCCCCCCCCACTCCAGTCATTGCGCTGAATCATCATGCCCCGCCCCCATTGCCTGCTGACTGACGTCTCTCTCGTCCAATCGGCACCCTCGATCAGCAGTCCCACCTCCACTGTCTCGCGGAAAGCGGAGATTTTAAAATCCGGATGACCAAAACTTGGGGGGGGGATGTGCCCCACCTCTCAAAACATGGGGGGGGGGGGGGGGGGGAGTGTCCCCTCTGGCCCCCCCCCGGGTTTTCCACCCCTGGTTGGTATTACATTCAGATTAAAAACACAGCACTTTCTGATGTACATGGACAAAACAGTCTCATATTACTGATCAAGGGAGAGCCTCAAAGGCCTCGTTACCTTTCTATGAAGTAAACACATGAAAATAACTGACAAAGGAGAATCAAAAGAACTGCAACTAAAAACCCAATTTAAAAAAATTATACTTAATTTTCATACAAAAATGGCAACAAACAGTCGTAAAAATACTCCAGATTAGTAGATAGTTATATTTGCTTTCAAAGCAATGCACAGGGAGTGCTCCGATGCTTCATTACTGCAATGATAGTTTTCAATCGTGAGACTTTTGCTCCCTTCAATAGATTCCTTAATCATTAACCACATCAAAGTGTTCAAAAATAATGCAAATGGTGAAAATGAGAAGTAAAAAGTGCTGAAAATATTCTGCACTGTCATCACCAGTCAAACTATTAACCACATCCAAGGTCAACTCAAATGTTAAGAAAATAAAATAATTCTCAAAGCCTAGTAATAAAAAAATGTATATGCCTTTCTGTTAAAAAAAAGACCTATGTGCATGCAAATCAGTGCAGCAGGCCAGTTAGAAATAGATTTAAATCTTTTTTTTCAAATACATTTAACATTCAGTAAATGTCAGCTAACATCTACATGTCCTTTCACGTTAAAGGTTTATTGATCTTTCAAAATTCACATTGGAAACTTAAAATTCTGACAGTATTTCAGTACTAACCATATAATTGTGAGGAATAATTGGAGATATCTGCCGACATGTCAGCGTTACATTTTGCCCAGGAAGTTCGTAAATTGTCCAAGCACGTGGATAAAGGGCGTGGTAAAAAGCATACTCTCCACAGTATCCCCAATTCCAACTCTGGAGCTTGTGCGGCCTCTCAACTGAAAGGACTTGTTGATAAACAGTCGTTCCATTCTTTCTTAAGCAAACAGTAAACTGGAAATACAAAGAAAGGTCAGTTTAAGAGTTACCATGCTAGAAAATTAGTTACCAACACTAACAAAGATTTTAAATAAAGGTGTACCAGAGGACATCACATAGCTTTAGGATACAGTGCCCTCCATAATGTATGGGACAAAGACCAATCATTTATTTATTTGCCTCTGTACTCCACAATTTGAGATTTGTAATAGAAATAAAAATCACAAGTGGTTAAAGTGCACATTGTCAGACTGGCTCACTTAGCTTCATTGATGATACAACTGCTGATGGTAGTAGCATCATGAATTCTGAAGTGTATAGACGACACATCCTATCTGCTCAAGTTCAAACAAATGACTCGAAACCCATTTGCCGGCGGTTCATTCTACAGCAAGACAATGATCCCAAACATACTGCTAAAGCAACAAAGGAGTTTTTCAAAGCTAAAAAATGGTCAATTCTTGAGTGGCCAAGTCAATCAATGGATCTGAACCCAATTGAGCATGCCTTTTATACGCTGAAGAGAAAACTGAAGGGGACTAGTCGCCAAAACAAGCATAAGCTAAAGATGGCTGCAATACAGGCCTGGCAAAGCATCAACAGAGAAGACACCCAGCAACTGGTGATGTCCGTGAATCGCAGACTTCAAGCAGGCAAAGGATATGCAACAAAATACTAAACATGACTACTTCCACTTACATGACATTGCTGTGTCCCAAACATTATGGTGCCCTGAAATGGGGGGACAGTTATAAATACTGCTGTAATTTCTACATGGTCAAACCAAAATGTATAAAAATGGCCTTTATAAAAATCTGACAATGTGCACTTTAACCACATGTGATTTATTCTATTACAAATCTCAAATTGTGGAGTATAGAGACACATAAATAATTGATGGGTCTGTTCCATGCATTATGGAGGGCACCATTGGTGGAAATCCCAGGGGGGGGGGGGGGGGGGAAAACGTCACCCCGAGTTTTGAGAGGTGGGGGACAACCCCCTCCCCATATTTTGTGAAACATGTATTTTGCAATCAGTTCCCATCCGATTGCACGCTGCATGGTCAGCTGGCTCAGACTCTGAAAAGAAGACTCTGAAAATGTCATACTTTGTTAATAATGTGCACGACGTGTGTGTGCAAGACGCATGTGTGTAAGATGTGCACGTGCGTGGGGGGGTGGGAGGAGATAAAATTGTTGGCTGTCAAAACTTGTCATGCACACTTGTCATCGGGCCACCAGAAAATTGTGTGCCCCCCATGTTTTAAAAGCGATTTCCGCCCCTGCATCTGTTTGCGGTTCAAACTTGTCCTTCTAATGAGAAGACTTACCAAAAGCAAAGAGAATAAATATTTGTTTAATTAAACTTCTACAGGGTCAGTAAACTATGGATGCCACCCAAAAACAAGATACTGGAGATTACATTTTTGTTCCTTGCTTTCCTCATATGCAATTTGAAGAGCGAGATTGTATCCCTAATCTTTCAACCAGCATATTCACATTCTTAGGTGCAGATAAGACCATAGGCAAGCAACATCAGAAAATTCAAGGACATAGACTTGGTGGGTGAAGGATATGTGCAACAAACTGTTTGAGGAAGCAATTGAGGTATATATAAATACAATGCATAAAAGACACTTAGACAAGTTCATAGATTGTAAAGGTTTAGAGGGATATGGACTAAATGCAAGCTAATGGACTAGGTCAGGATAACCTTATTAGCAATCTCTGAATAAATTGCTCAAAGGATGTATTCCTAATCTGCACGTCTACCTCGTTGAGGCTCTTGTACTCTTTAATCAAGTGTTTCTCTGTAGCTGTAACTATATTCTGCACGGTTTTCTTTCTCCTATTGCACAACCTGCTGTCCTTGTATATGGCTTGATTGTACTCATGCATGGTATGATTTACCTGCAGAGCACACAAAACAAAGCTTCTCATTGTATCTCAGTAAAGCAATTCAAGGAAAGCACTTTGGTGAATTAGGCCAAAGGGCCTGTTTATGACAATGTGCCTCCCTACAAAGAAGAGGAAAGATTCAAAGAGGGTTAGGAATGCACAGGGGAAAGGGGTGGATTTCTGGCGCGCTAGTATGGGTGTTGTGGGCTGAAGGGACTGGTTTCCAGAGGGCTAGTATGGACATTGCGGGCCGAATGGATTCTTGGGCTGGCGGCTCAGTCACTCAAGCCTGTTGTGCTGGCAGCTCACTCACGGCTGGTGGGCTGACAGTTGACTCATGACTATTCCATTTCAAGCAGGGTGCAAGGCCACCAAATTCAAGTGCAGTTTCTTACCACTTCAAGCAGGGTGCAAGGCCACTAAAGACAGCGAGTCGTGACCTCTCCCTCCTCCATCTAGCAGAGACCGAGCCACGCCCACACTTCTGGGTTTTATAGTCCCTCCCCCCCTCCCACCATAAGGGTCATGGCCTTCATGGCGTGATTGACAGGAGAGAGAATCTCATCATTTTTTAAACACTGATACCTCTTTTATTTTTTATCGATGGGAAAAATCCTCTGCACCCGATGAGCAGAGGGGGACTCTGAGTAAGATGGACAAAAATCACAGCCGTACATGGTAGCGTTTTTTCTAAAATCAATATAAAGCACAAACAGGAAGTGGTCAAGATTAGACTTTTAATTATATAGAAGGCAAGGCAACTTTAATTAGGCAAGGCAACTTTAATTAGGCAAGGCCGATGAGAGTCGTCCCACCCCCCCCCCCCCCCCCCCGATCAGCCATCCCCACTCCCTGCCTTGTGCCCAAACTAGGATCGTGGGACCAAAATGCAACCAGAACTTGATGAGCAGCCCCTTCAGATATTGGTAGAGGGACGGCAACCTCATTACCGTTGGCAACGTCCCATTGTTATGTCATTGTGGCAGTTGGCAGCCAGCTGGAGAGCCCATTGTGATTGATGCACTGAGAGAGGCATTGTGACATCATCACTGTGAGAAGGCTGGAAACTGTCCGTGAGAAGGCAGTTTTGGCCGTTTTTTAAATTTTAATGATTAATAACTTCGGAAATATAGGTGGAAATGCGACGAGAAGATGTTTATTGCCACCAGGGGAAACATGTGAGTGGGATGTGTGAAAATGGGAAGGCTGTGGTCTAGCGTTTGAACGAAGATAGGAATTAACCAGTCTGTATTGAGTTTGTACGTTCTCCCCGTGACCTGCGAGATCTTCGGTTTCCTCCACACTCCAAAGATGTACAGGTTTGTAGGTTAATTGGCTTGGTATAAACGTAAAAATTGTCCCTAGAGTGTGTCGGGTCGTGTTAATGTGCAGGGATCGCTGGTCGGCGTGGACTCAGTGAGTCGGAGGGCCTGTTTCCGCACTGTATCTCTAAACTAAACTAAATACACATTATTAAATGAACATCGCTTAGATTCTTTACATTTTCATGATTAAGACTCAGGTACCAAATGTTTATCGATTATTCCCATAACCAACATCGGGTAAATAAAATTAGTTGTTTAAAAGCCTTATTCATGACATCCACTGACAAAATTGTTAACTTCATTGCAAGATCACTCTTAAGATACTACATCATCAAAAAGCTAAAAAGTTTTATAACCCACCACTCATTGTTTCAATAAAGATATGATAAAATAATCATGCAACCAAGATATCCTAATTCTTGCCACCAATAATTTATGAAAACAAATCAACCTCAAGTTTCGGTGTCACCTTGGACAACCAAAAATACCTGGTTCTCAATCACAGTGTCGTAAGTATACATTCCTGGATTTAGTTGCCATCTGCAGAACTCTCCTCGCCATCCTCTTGTAATAGTGCCTCCTCCAAAACCACCCAATGGAGCTCCTGTAAAGAAACATATGATTGGTATTTCAACAATATTAACCAAAGTTAAAGCATTTTTTAAAGCCAACCTCAGGGAAACTGAAAAAGGATGAAAGTCCTAGAAATTTAACTCAGGAAATTCTGATGTATATGACTGTAAACAAATTATTTGTTTCAAAGCATCAGATTATTTTTTAAAGTTTGTAATGAAAATGATAAACTATATTTTTACTGAAATAAAAAAGCTCTGGTGCGGAAAGTAAAATAACTTGAACATGTACAACAGATCAGACAAACTTGGAGATTAAAAAGTCTTTACCAGAGAACAGCAGAGGGTAGATGTCAACAAGATAAGAGTCAAGTGTTTTATTGTCATATGTCCCAGATAGGACAATGAAATTCTTGCTTGCAGCAGCACAACAGAATATGTAAACATAGTACATAACTGGAGAACAAAAGTTCAGTGTATATATATACACACATGCAAATAATAAACAAATGTAGTGCAATAATAATAATAATAGTCTGTTCTAGTTCAGAGCTTATTTGTTGTCGTGTTAAATGTAGTGGTTCGCGTTTTTTAATACTGTTTTTAACTGTGTATATGTGGGGGGCGGGGGAAACTTTTAAATCTCTTCCCTGCACGGGAGACTCGACCTTTTTCCTGTCGGGTCTCCGTTGTCGTTGGGGCCGAGCACCGTGGAGCAGCCTCCAACCAGAACGACCTGGGGGCTCCAGTCGCGGAGCCTGCGGAGCTGCGGATTCACCATCGCTGGCCGGCCTCGGAGCGTGGGGAACGGTGGTGGCTCGCTGCTGCGGCCCGACCCCGGAGGCTCCAGCTACAGACCGGTGGACTGGGACATCGGGAGCTCGCGGGTCCGGGTGGAGACCGCTTTTCGGAGCTCCGGCAACGCAACTTCTTCAGCCCGTGTCGCGGGGTTGGAACGACCCGGAGCCGGGCTGTACATCGCCTGGCGCGGCTTTCATGGCCGTGGGACATTCCAGCACCCGCCGGGGGCTCCAACATTGTGACTTTTGGGCCTGGAGCGGGGCTGTACATCGCCCGGCGCGGCCTTAAATGGCCGTGGGACTTACCATCACCTGCCTGGGGCTTCAACATCGGGAGAGAAATGGTGCAGGGGAGATAAAATACTTTGCCTTCCATCACAGTGAGGAGATTCACTGTGATGGATGTTTGTGTAAATTGAATTGTTTGTATGTCTTGTAGGAATTGTCTTTGTTTGTATGGCTGTGGAAACTGAGTTTCATTTGAGCCTCACTGAGGTTCAAATGACATGTAATAAATATTGTATTGTATTGTGTTTAATAGCCTGATGGCTGTGGGAAAGAAGCTGTTCCTGAACCTGGACGTTACCAGTTTTCAGACTCCTGGATCTTCTTCCAGATGGCAATGGTGAAATGAGTGTGTGACCAGGATGGTGTGGGTCTTTGATGTAGATAGGGTGGTAAAGAAAGCTTTTGGTGTGCTGGCCTTTATAAATCAGAGCATTGAGTATAGAAGTTGGGATGCAATGTTAAAATTGTACAAGGCATTGGTGAGGCCAATTCTGGAGTATGGGGTACAATTTTGGTCGCCTAATTATAGGAAGGATGTCAACAAAATAGAGAGAGTACAGAGGAGATTTACTAGAATGTTGCCTGGGTTTCAGCAACTAAGTTACAGAGAAAGGTTGAACAAGTTAGGGCTTTATTCTTTGGAGCGCAGAAGGTTAAGGGGGGACTTGATAGAGGTCTTTAAAATGATGAGAGGGATAGACAGAGTTGACGTGGATAAGCTTTTCCCACTGAGAGTAGGGAAGATTCAAACAAGGGGACATGACTTGAGAATTAAGGGACAGAAGTTTAGGGGTAACATGAGGGGGAACTTCTTTACTCAGAGAGTGGTGGCTGTGTGGAATGAGCTTCCAGTGAAGGTGGTGGAGGCAGGTTCGTTTTTATCATTTAAAAATAAATTGGATAGTTATATGGACGGGAAAGGAATGGAGGGTTATGGTCTGAGCGCAGGTATATGGGACTAGGGGAGAATACGTGTTCGGCACGGACTAGAAGGGTCGAGATGGCCTGTTTCCGTGCTGTAATTGTTATATGGTTATATGGTTGTTGGCTGCCTTTTTGAGACAGCGACATCGATAGATCCCTTCAATGGTGGGGAGGTCAGAGCCGGTGATGGACTGGGCAGTGTTCACAACTTTTTGCAGTCTTTTCCGCTCCTGTTGCCGAACCAGGCCACGATACAACCAGTCAGTATGCTCTCTACTGTGCATCTGTAGAGGTTCAAGAGAATCCTCTTTGACATAGCGAATCTCCATAGTCTTCTCAGGAAGTAGAGGCGCTGATGTGCTGTCTTTATAATTGCATCAGTTTGCTGGGACCAGAAAAGATCTTTGGAAATATGCACAGCCAGGAATTTGAAGTTTTTGACCCTCTCCACCATCGACCCATTTATATAAACAGGATTGTGGGTCCTCGTCTTTCCCCTTCCAAAGTCCACAATCAGTTCTTTGGTTTTACTGATGTTGAGAGCCAGGTTGTTGTGCGGGCACCATTTGGTCAATCGGTCGATCTCACTTCTATACTCTGACTCATCACCATCTGTAATTCGTCCAACAACAGTGGTGTCATCGGCAAACTTGATGATGGAGTTCGCACTATGTCTGGCTGCACAGTCATGGGTATAGAGTGAGTAAAGCAGGGGGATGAGCACGCAGCCTTGAGGTGCTCCCGTACTGATTGTTACTGAGGATGAAGTATTACTGCCAATTCGAACAAAATGTTCTGTGGGTGAGAATCCAATTGCAGCGGGATGCACAGAGAGCCAGTTCCGTGAGCTTGGTAACCAGCTTGGAGGCGATGATGGTATTGAACGCCGAGCTGTTGTCTATAAGCAACAGCCTGACGTAAGTGTTTTTATTGTCCAAGCGGTCCAATGCTGACCGGAGAGAACCATCAGAGAAACCGAGAGAACCATCAGTTCTCCAAATTCACTGGACAGATGATTAAACCAAAGTCAGCTTAAGCCAACATCTCGTGCACCGAAGACCTAGTTACATATTGTCATTCCTTCGGATGGCCAAAATGCTCCGATGACTGCTAGACTCCTGAAATAGATCCTACTTTGAGCTGATGTAGGAAGATATTAACAGAGAAGATATTAGAGAGAAGTGGGGGTTAGAACAAAGCCTGGTAAGTGATTGGTGGTAACAGATGAGAGGACAGTGTTGTCCAATAGTTGGGTGGAGCAAGTGAAAGAGGCTAAAGATAAAAAGGAGATAAAAGGGTGTCAGATAAAGAAAGAGGATGTGAAATGCAAAGCTAGAGGGAGAGACAATGGTAGTAGGGGACAGGAGAAAAGAGGTGGGGAAGGGAAATGGGGGATGAGTGTGGGAAGGAAGAGAAAGGAGCAGGGTGACTGAGAGGGTTAAGAGGTGTTGGAAGAAATGTGTGCACACCAGGGTGGTTGGGATTTTACTTTTAATTGAAGAATTCAGTATCCAAACCAATACCCAAGCAGAATATGAGATGCTGTTCCCCAGTTTGTGTGGCCTCACTGTGGCATTGGAAGTGGTCCATATGGGAATGGGAGTTGAAATTGTTAGCAACCAGGAGACCTAGCAGACCTTGACAAATAGCACACGTGTTCAGGGAAACGATCGCCTAGTGTATGCTTGGTCTTGCTGATGTAAAGGAGACCACACAGGGCTCTCACTTATCTTTTCTTCTGTTTCCAGCCGGGCAACCTTGGCAGTTTTTTAGGTTGCCAAATTACAGTTTAGATGGTCATTTAAGACAGCTTGCATGACGCATGCGATAATGTGCTCGGACAAAGTGTGTAGTTACCAGTCGGAATTATGCTCAATGAAGCATTCGCATATTATTTCTGCTTCAAATAAAGTCACAAACTAAACATATTCACCAATCAAGACATTATATATAACACAATGACATGCAGCAATATTATTATACAGTATAGACAGTATCTCAACTCTTTTTACACGTTGCGATGAATGCAATTTCTATTATTTCTTTCCACTTCCAAACAAAAATATGGTTGGATTATTCAGCGTATGATCAACCTCAGTGAGACCAAGCCCAGGCTTGGCGATCGCTTCGCACAACACCTCCACTCAGTTCGCAATAACCAACCTGATCTCCCGGTGGCTCAGCACTTCAACTCCCCCTCCCATTCCGAATCCGATCTTTCTGTCCTGGGCCTCCTCCATGGCCAGAGTGAGGCCCACCGCAAATTGGAGGAACAGCACCTCATATTTCGCTTGGGTAGTTTACACCCCAGCGGTATGAACATTGGCTTCTCCAATTTCAGGTAGTCCTTGCTTTCTCCCTCCTTCCCCTCCCATTCCCAGCTCTCCCACAGCCTACTATCTCCGCCTCTTCCTTTCATTTCCCTCCCCTGACATCAGTCTGAAGAAGGGTCTCAACCCGAAACGTCGCATATTCCTTCGCTCCATAGATGCTGCCTCACCCGCTGATTTTCTCCAGCTTTTTTGGTCTACCAACGGGATCCCACCACTGGCCACATCTTCCTATCTCCTCCCGTCGGCTTTCCGCAGAGACCGCTCCCTCCGTAACTCCCTGGTCAATTTGTCCCTTCCCACCCAAATCACCCCCTCTCCTGGCACTTTCCCTTGCAACCACAGGAAATGCTACACTTGTCGCTTTACCTCCCCCCTTGACTCCAAGGACCCAAGCCGTCTTTCCAGGTGCGGCAGAGGTTCACCTGCACCTCCTCCAACCTCATCTATTGCATCCGCTGCTCTAAGTGTCTGCTGCTCTACATCGGTGAGACCAAGGGTAGGCTTGGCGATTGCTTTGCCCAACACCTCCGCTCGGTTCGCAATAACCAACCTGATCTCCCGGTGGCTCAGCACTTCAACTCCCCCTCCCATTCCGAATCCGACCTTTCTGTCCTGGGCCTCCTCCATGGCCAGAGTGAGGACGACCATAAATTGGAGGAGCAGCACCTCATATTTCACTTGGGCAGTTCACACCCCAACGGTATGAAAATTGACTTCCAATTTTAGGTTGTCCATACTTTCTCCTCCCCTTCCCAGCTCTCCCTCAGCCCACTGTCTCCCCCTCTTCCTTTCTTCTTCCCGCCCCCCCCCCCTCACATCAGTCTGAAGAAGGGTCTCGACCCGAAACGTCCCTATTTCCTTCTCTCCATAGATGCTGCCTCGCCCGCTGCGTTTCCCCAGCATTTTTGTCTACTCATTCACACAAGTTCTGTTATGCCACTTTCCTCACCCACTCCCAACACATTAGGGGGCACTTTTACAGACAAGTTAACCTACAAAGCCAATGTGTCTTTGGGATGTGGGAGGAAACGCACACGCTTGCAGGGAGAATGTGCAAATTCAACACAGACAGTGCCCGAGGACAGGATCGAACACAGATCTCTGGCGTGTGATGCAGCAAGCCCACCAGCTGTGCCACTATAATTTGATTTCCAACACAAAAAATTATACGTTGATAGCTTTGGTTACTAAAAAAAAAGAAACCATCCATTTTCAGTCTTAAATGTCTAAATTAAGCTATGTCCCCCTTTACAGCTACTCTATGTTTTAATGCAGTTCAAGACTATGGGGCAGTATGTTGGCCATAAGGTTGCTGCCTAAAAGTGCCAGAGACCCGTAATCGATCCTGAATATGGGTGCTGTCTGTATGGAGTTTGCTCCTTTTCCCGTTGATCGCATGGGTTTTCTCCGGGTGCTCTTGTTTCCTTCCACATTCCAAAGGTGTGCAGGAACCTTTTTCAGACTCAACCCAAAACATAATATTTTTCATTTGTCCAGAGATTCTGTCTGACCTGTTGAGTTACTCCAGCTTTTTGTGTCTATCTTCAGTTTAAACCAGCATCTGCAGTTCCTTCCTACACACGATACTATACCATATAACTTTATTAATCCCAGGAAGGAAATTGTGTGTATGTGTGCGTATATATAACACGTGTGTGTGTGTGTGTGTGTGTGTGTGTGTATATATATAGCACGTGTGTGTGTTGCTGCAAGTAAGGATATTGTGCTGCTGCAAGTAAGGATTTCATTGTTCTAACTGGGACGTGAGAGAATAAACCACTCTTGACTCACGTCGCTAACGTGTGGGATAGGACTACTATACGGGTGATTGGTGGTCAACGTGGACTCGGTAGGTCGAAGGGCCTGTTCCAAGATACAAGATACATTTATTTGTTACATGTACCAATTGGTACAGTGAAATGTGTGGTCGCCA
This sequence comes from Amblyraja radiata, assembly GCF_010909765.2. Classification (NCBI taxonomy): domain Eukaryota; kingdom Metazoa; phylum Chordata; class Chondrichthyes; order Rajiformes; family Rajidae; genus Amblyraja; species Amblyraja radiata. Next base: position 139,865,590 of record NC_045956.1, read on the forward strand.
CGCTGTATCTTTAAATTAAACTAAAACACTAAAACCAGAGGAAATCTAAAGAAGGGTCTCTACCCGAAACGTCACCCAATTTCTTCTATCCAGAGACGCGGGCTGCTTAATGGAGTTCCCCCGCACAATTAAAGCATGGAGTAGTCTTCACCCTACCATAGTTTACCAACCAGGCGTAACTAAATTTAAGGTAGTTCTTTTTTCCCCCCCAAGAACCCTTTTTTGCTTAAAAGCCCTATCCCACTGTACGAGTTCATTCAAATGCTCTCCCCAGTTTAAAAAAAAATCAAACCCGTGGTAAGCCCGTGGAATGAACGTAGCGGGTACGTCGGAGCTCGGAGACGTCTCTTAGCGGCTCGTAACGCTAAAGGCAGGTACTCGGGAAACGCGGTAAGCTCGGGAAGACTCGTGAAGATTTTTCAACATGTTGAAAAATGTCCACGAGAGCCCCGAGTACTTACGAGCGGCCATTACCGTAAATCTCTGAGTTCGAATCAGGGGAAACTCGGGAGATCTCTTGAATGAACTCGTACAGTGGGACAGGCCTTTAAGTCCAAGTCAAGAGAGTTTTATTGTCATGTGTCCCAGATAGGACAATGAAATTCTTGCTTGCTGCAGCACAAGGGGGAGGGTGAAACAGGGCTTTCTGTCTCTTCCTTCGGGGGAATGCGACTTTTTTGTCGTATCCCCCTTCTCTTCCCCCGTCTGCGCTGAGGCCTAATGGCGGAGCTGGCGGCCTCCAACCTGCGACCGACCTCGAGGGTCCGGAGGTAGAGCCAGCCAGGACTCACCAACGCCAGGCTGGCCGTCTTCGAGCTGCGGCTGCATTCGGGCAGCGGCACGATTCGGCGCTCCGGTGAGGACGGACGGCGCGGGGCTGAGACACTCCCGTGCGGGTGGCGCGGCTACCGGCTGGAAGGTGCTCCGGTGAGGGCGGACCGGCTCCCGGCTGGAAGGTGCTCCCGGGGGGCAGCCCGGTGCGGGGCGGAGACGGTGCTCCGGTGGCGGCGACCTGGATCCGGGGCTCGGCCGCGGGCCAGTGGATGACAATGTCGGGAGCTCGCAGGTCACAGGCTGGTGCCTGTTTTCCGGAGCACCCGTTGCAACAGCTGCGTCCGCTGGACTGGAGGACGGCAGCTTCGACCACCCCCGGGCCGCGGAGCTTGAACTGCGGGACTGACTTACCATCGCCCGGTGGGGTATCGCCTCGGCACAGAGGGAGAAGAGGAGGGAAGAGACAGTAACTCTAAGACTTTTTGCCTCCATCACAGTGAGGAGGTGTTTGGTGAACTCACTGTGGTGGATGTTAATTTGTGTTTATTGTGTGTTGTTATTATTACATGTATGGCTGCAGGCAACAGCATTTCGTTCAGACCGAAAGGTCTGAATGACAAATAAAGGATTCAATTCAATAAAGGATTCAATTCACAACAGAATATGTAAACATAATACAGAACAGGGCATAAAAGTTCAATGTGTCTATATACCATAGACCATATATAAACACAATAAGTAAACAGATAAAGTGCAATAGGCTGTTATTTTTCAGGGTTTGGTGGTGGAGGGTCAACTCCAGTTTAAATTCCGTTTGGAATATTTTTGGAGGGCCAGGAAAGCAAGAAGCAAGAGTTACTCCAGGTCCAGGGAGTGATTCTGCGTTGGTTTTCAGCAGTCGCGGCGAGGCGGCGACCGGACAGCAATGGCGGCCTGATCTCCCACAATGCAAAGGGAGGGAGAAATGCCCAGCGCCATAGGTGTCCCGGGTGCTTGCCAAGCCGGGCAAAATGGCACGGCCTTTAGGTTGCCCGGCGGGACTTTAGGTTGCCATTGACACCCGGGCAACCGTTAATTTTAAGCCCTGCCACATCTTCACACCAAAAGTAGAAGAGACTGGAAGAGGTTCACTTGAACGTGCCTCCCCTGGAAGGGCTGAGAGTGTCCCTGGATGGAAGTAAAAGAGGATTTTTGTGTACCTTCCACCCATCACTTGCCAGGCTTTCTCTCCCCCCCCACTTCACCAATCAGTCTGAAGAAAGGCCCTAACTCAAAATGTCTGTCCATTCCCTCCACAGATGCTGCCTGACCCACAAGGTACCTTCAGCACTTAGTGTTTTACTCCATGTCATTGGTCTCCTTACACTGTTCCAATGAAGGAATAGAATCCTGACGGCACATTACAGTCTTGAAGGCTTGACACTGAACTCAAAACTTTCAGAAATTGACTTTTCCAGTCTGTTAGCCATTCTGATGAAACATCATCAACGTGGAACATCAACCGTTATTCTTCCCACAAATGCTGTTCGGTCTGCTGAGTGTTTGCATCATTATTTTCATTTGCATTTTATTTATTGATTTCTGTACTGTATCCCTTTGGGGATACTTAAATCTGTTATTCCTCAAACATCTACCGACAGTGACTCAAACGGTCTATTCTTCTATTTGTATTTATGCAAATACTGTCATTTTTAAAATAGTGGAATGCTAAACTATATTCACAAATAAAATTAAGCTATTGGAAGAGCAACATTGAAAAAAATGACACCAATGTACTCACCATAAATCTGTCGCAAAGGTATGGAATTAAATGTGTCAATAAATGGTGCTTTCTTCTCTATTCGTGTTTTCCTGTACCACCATTTCAAATACCTATAGACACAGCACAAATTAACAAGCTGAAACCACACTATTGGATATTAACAAAGATTTTATTCACATCATATCAGCCTTATAGAGCCACTGCCTCTCAACACCAGAGACCTAGATTCAATCCCAACACACCCGTGTGTTTTCTCCCCCGGTGAGCTAGTTTCCTCCCACACCCTATACAGATCGATAGGTTCATTGACCACTGAAAATTACCCCTTGTGTAGGTAAGAGGTAGAACTGGAGGAATTAGTGACAAAATGGAGAGAATAAAGTTGAATTCGACTATTGTAAGATAAGTGCAAATGGGTAGTTGATGGTTAGCAGTCTTTGTAGGCCAAAGGGCCTGTTTTCTTGCTGTATCTCTCTACGACTGTGACCAGTTTTATCCGAGCCTCATTGAGTATACTTTATTCATTCCAAGTCAAAGGTGAAGCAAATAATTTCTGTCAAGGATATGAGTTTAAAAACAATTGCTAGGCATCAACGAGAAGTTGTGCTATGATGCCTTTGATTCATTCGGATAAATGTCTTTGACATGATGCTACTTCATACCATAAATATGCTTGCCAGCTGCAATGCACAGGAATACATTATACACCAAATTCCATAATGCATTTGGCATAATGCACTTGATGAAATGGCCTCCAAAAACACAAAGCCAGAGTCAGAGTCACACAGCATGGAAAGTGGGCCTGCGCATGCGCAGATTGTTCTCTCCGTAAAAATAAAAAATAAAAACAAAAACAGTAACAATTCAATTTGCCCAAGGCTTCCTAGTCTTCTTTATTCAGAATTACTGAATGGGTGGGGGTGAAGGGTGATGGCAGGTGGAGAGATGGTGGGGAAAACAGGAGCACAGGGAAAAGTTGAATCAGTTGTCATCTAATTGAATGACAACACTTGTTCGAGGGAGCAATTGGGGGGACAGTTCCTTTCACAGCGTGTGGAGAGTCTGTGCCAGGGGGAAAGTTGCGCGGAGGGCAGGAGTGTTGAGAAGGAGGGGGTCAGGGATAATGCCTGTAACTCACTCACCACTGCAGCAGCGCTCCGGGCGTGGAGCCACCGCATTGTAGCCGGGGATAGAAGCAGCTCGGGTAGCTGCGAGCGGCTGCCGGGACCCGACAGCAGAACTGGCCTCCACTTCAGCGCCTTCTGCCGGCCCGCTCACCACTGGCAGTGCTCTCCGTCTGAACACCTCTCACCTTTCACTCGCCGACTTCCCTCATGTCAGCTGCTTCCTGCAAATCTTTAAATTCCCACAGCCGAGTAACCTCAATCGCGCTGTCTGAATTTAAGGATTTGAGGGACGCGGCTGACATTAGTGAGGCCGGCGAGCGGCAGGAGAGGTTTTTAGACGGAGAGCTGCCAGAGGTGAGCGGGGGCCGACCTAAGGAGCCGAGGTGGCGGCCGGTTCCACTGTCCGGCACGACGGCTGCTCGCAGCCACCCGAGCTGCTTCTACTTCTACCCCCACCACCACCACCCCCCCCCCCCCCCTCAATGCAATGGCTCCGTGCAAGGAGCGTCGCAAGTGGCATGCTCCTGACCCTCTCCTTCACAACATTCGTGCCTTCCCCGCAACTTTACCCCGGGCCAGACTCTCCAAACGCAGTGAAAGGAGCTCTCCCTCCACCCCCACACCCCGGAAAATACGGTATCTAAAAACATAAAACACCAAGAAATGTATTTACCACGTTATTGGTACACAAACTCCATTCTTCACTCTTTGTTTCCTAAGATACACTTAAAATAATGGCAATCCAATGTTTGAAAACCCCGCTAAGAAACTAGCGCTGCGCATGCGCAGTAGGCTGTTGCGCCCATGCCTTTACTATTTATATTTAGTAATTACCATGTTATAATTTTAGTCAGGGTAGGCAGTACCTACCTTCCCAGAGTACTTATGGAAGTAGCCCCAGAAATAGTGGATGCATTAGTGATAATCTTTCAAAACTCATTAGATTCTGGAGTAATTCCTGAGGATTGGAGGGTAGCTAATGTAACCCCACTTTTTAAAAAGGGAGGGAGAGAGAAAACGGGGAATTACAGACCAGTCTAACATCGGTAGTGGGGAAACTGCTAGAGTCAGTTATTAAAGATGGGATAGCAGCACATTTGGAAAGTGGTGAAATCATTGGACAAAGTCAGCATGGATTTATGAAAGGTAAATCATGTCTGACGAATCTTATAGAATTTTTCGAGGATGTAACTAGTAGAATGGATAAGGGAGAACCAGTGGATGTGTTATATCTGGACTTTCAGAAGGCTTTCGACAAGGTCCCACATAAGAGATTAGTATACAAACTTAAAGCACACGGTATGGGGGGGGTTCAGTATTGATGTGGATAGAGAACTGGCTGGCAGACAGGAAGCAAAGAGTAGGAGTAAACGGGTCCTTTTCAGAATGGCAGGCAGTGACTGCAAGGGTCAGTGCTGGGACCCCAGCTATTTACAATATATATTAATGATTTGGACGAGGGAATTGAACGCAACATCTCCAAGTTTACGGATGACACGAAGCTGGGGGGCAGTGTTAGCTGTGAGGAGGATGCTAGGAGGCTGCAAGGTGACTTGGATAGGCTGGGTGAGTGGGCAAATGCATGGCAGATGCAGTATAATGTGGATAAATGTGAGGTTATCCACTTTGGTGGCAAAATCAGGAAAGTAGACTATTATCTGAATGGTGGCCGATTAGGAAAAGGGGAGATGCAACGAGACCTGGGTGTCATAGTACACCAGTCATTGAAAGTAGGCATGCAGGTGCAGCAGGGAGTGAAGAAAGCGAATGGTATGTTAGCATTCATAGCAAAAGGATTTGAGTATAGGAGCAGGGAGGTTCTACTGCAGTTGTACAGGGTCTTGGTGAGACCACACCTGGAGTATTGGGTACAGTTTTGGTCTCCTAATCTGAGGAAAGACATTCTTGCCATAGAGGGAGTACAGAGAAGGTTCACCAGACTTTCCTGGGATGTCAGGACTTTCATATGAAGAAAGACTGATCAGACTCAGCTTGTACTCGCTAGAATTTAGTAGCTTGAGGGGGGATCTTATAGAAACGTACAAAATTCTTAAGGGGTTGGACAGGCTAGATGCAGGAAGATTGTTCCCGATGTTGGGGAAGTCCAGAACAAGGGGTCAAGTCAAGTCAAGTTTATTTGTCACATACACATACGAGATGTGCAGTGAAATGAAAGTGGCAATGCTCGCGGACTTTTGTCCGTTGCAGTGGTGGAAGGGGTCTCTCATGATATTGTTGGCTCTGGAGTTGCACCTCCTGATGCATAGTTCCTGCAGGGGGACAAGTGAAGTTCCCATAGTGCGTTCGGCCGAACGCACTACTCTCTGCAGAGCCTTCTTGTCCTTGGCAGAGCAATTCCCAAACCAGATGGTAATATTCCCGGACAAGATGCTTTCATAGAAGCTGCATAGAAGCACTGGAGGATCCTCGGAGACACTCTGAATTTCCTCAATTGCCTGAGGTGGTAAAGGCGATGCCTTGCCTTACTCACGAGTGCTGAGGCGTGTGATGCCCATGTCATATCCTCGGAGATGTGGACTCCCAGATATTTAAAACAGTTCACCCTATCCACAGGATCCCCATTTACAGGTCAGTTTAAGGATAAGACAGAAATCTTTTAGGACAGAGATGAGAAAAACATTTTTCACACAGAGAGTGGTGAATCTCTGGAATTCTCTGCCACAGAAGTTAGTTGAGGCCAGTTCATTGGCTATATTTAAGAGGGAGTAAGATGTGGCCCTGGTGGCTAAAGGTATCAGGGGATATGGAGAGAAGGCAGGTACAGGATACCGAGTTGGATGATCAGCCATGAACACATTGAATGGCGGTGCAGGCTCGAAGGGCCGAATGGCCTACTCCTGCACCTATTTTCTATGTTTCTACCCTGACGGCACGTGCCTGCAACCAACATGCCCCATCGGTACTAGTCTCACAGTCCTTGGTCACACTCCCTCTAAATCTCTCCTATCCATGTGCCTGTCCAAAGTTTCTTAAATGTTGTGATAGTACCTGCATCAAATACCTCCTCCGGCATTCATTCCATACAGCCACCAACCTTTGTGTAAAAAAGTTGCCCTCAGATTCCTATTAAATCCTCCCCCCGTCAACTTAAACTTATGTCCTCTGGTCCTCTATTCCCCTACTTTGGGTACAAGGCTCTGTGCATTTACCCAATCTATTTCTCTCATGGTCTTGTGCACCTCTATAAGATCCATCACTCATCATTCTGCGCTCCTGCTGTCCTAACCTGCTTAATCTCTCCCTATAGCTCAGGCCCTCAATTCTGAGCAACATCCTACAAAATCTTTTTCCTGATTACTAACATCAGCTAGCATCAGGACCAAAGTTCTCCCCTGGTTTAACTTTGGGTGACTTTGTTTAACGGGGGGAGACTGGTGCACAGGCAGCCAGATCTGGGTCAGGATCCGGTGGCATGCAGTCCAAGACGACCAGAGACCCTTTTCTGCTGCAGCCTTCCCAGCCTTTGTGACGCTGCACTAAGGTCAGCCATCGTCCTTCGCCTGTTCCGCCGTTGAGGTCTTGGTTGGATTACTCTTTGTCAGAGACCTACCCCTCGACATCACTGCCATGGGTGGCCCTACCAGGAGCTTAGCTCCAGATGGCGTCGCTCTCAGATCTACATAAGCTTCTCCACCACGACAAGGTGACAACCCACGGAGAAGCTCGTATTCATGAACTCCCTGGCATTTAAGGCAACAAGCTACATGTTGGAAAATGTGATTAGCATAGATAGGTACATTGATGGTCTATTTCTTTGCTGTATTACTAATGGACCTGTCACACGTAGCGATTTTTTTAGGCAACAGCCGGCGACAGTCATAGTCATAGCAGGTTGCCGAAAAACCAGCGACTGGACTAATGGGCCTGTCCCACTTAGGCGATTTTTTTAGGCTACAACCCATGTAACCAGGCGACAACCTACGTCATCCTGGCGACAACCTACGTCATCCTGGCGACAACCTACGACAGCACCTACATCAGGAGAAGTCAAGCTACACTCATTGGCGTCAAGCCCACTTGTCACCACCGTCGCCGAAAAATTATCAACATTTTGAAATTTTGCGGCGACCAGAAGAATCTTTGGGCAACTGAGACTATTCATGACCATACATACGACACCCCGGCACCACCGTCGACCATGTGTCGACAACCTAGTCACCTGTAGTTGCCTAAAAAATGTGTGTTTTTTTTTTTTTTTAAATCGCCAAGTGGGACAGGCCCATTGCACAAAGAACTAGTAGTATTAACACTTAGCCACTTGGACTGCTCTGCCATTCCATGTTATTGCTGATCCTTTACATCACCACTACTACAAAGCATCTCGCAATTTGTCTTGAATATACTGTCATTAGCCCTCTTGGATAATTAATTCAAAAGATTTACCACAACCACCATCCCCTTAAAGATATTTATTTTTGTCTGTTACGAATGGGGCTAAGGGAATCAAGGGATATGGGAGAAAAGCCGGAACAGGGTACTGATTTTGGATCATCAGCCATGATCGAATTGAATGGCGGTGTTGGCTCGAAGAGCCGAATGGCCTACTCCTGCACCTATTTTCTGTTTCTATGAATTGCCAATTTCTTCTTTTGTACCCCTTTGAGAATTTTGTAAGAGTCAGTAAGATCATCTCTCATTCTTCTAAAGAGATAGCACAGGTATATTCTGCACATGTGGGGCTTACAAAGGGTAGGGACTCAACCAATTTACAACCCATGCTATAGGGAGAGGTTGAGTAGGCTGAGGCTCTATTCCTTGGAGCGCAGGAGGATGAGAGGTGTATAAAATCATGAGATGAATAGATTGACAAGATTGCCTAGAGTAGGTGAATCGAGGACCAAAGGACATAGGTTTAAGGTGAAGGGGAAAATATTTAATAGGGAGGTTTCACGGCAGTCGGGTCACGACCCATGACCCGTACTGTTGCTACGCTACTCCAAGTGGAGTACACGCGATGAACTGCAGGTAGGCACTTACCATTGTTTCCAGCATAGCGGGCCCGTTAAAACCCGCCGAAATTGTCAATTTTTGCGCTGTAAATAATTATGGAAATCGGGATAAGCACGAGAGACATTTAGTCTACTTCAGAATTCCAAAAGTGAGGATAATTGACGGTAGATAGAAGTGAGAGCTGAAGGGACAACAACAGACAGAGTGCTTAGCGAACATTAATTGGCCGTTTGCTCACTGCATTTCATCAACTAAGCCATTATTTGTGTTTTTTCTTGATTCCTTTGGCATCTAAAAAGTTTCAGAAGTGATAAATCTGGCTGTAAATTTTTTTAATCGCCCATGGTTCTCAAGTGGGTTTTTACATACAAAATGAAAACACATCTGAAGAAAAATTTACAGCCAGATTTATCACTTCTGAGACTTTTTAGATACCAAAGGAATCAAGAAAAAACGCAAATAATGCCTTACTGTTGATGAGATGCAGTTAGCAAACGAGATAATTCCCAATATTTTCAATTCCGATATGTTCGCCAAGCACTTTAGCTGCTGTTCTCCCTTCAGCTCTCGCTTCTCTTTACCTTCATTTCGCTTCACTTTTGGAATTCTAAAGTTGGGCACATGTCTCTCACACTTACCCCGAATTCCACAATTCTTTTCAGCGCAAAACTTCAACATTTTGGCGGTTTTTAACAGGTAGGAAAGTACGCGTTCCTTGCATTAATAACATATACCGGAAGTTACGGATGTCCTCCAGATGGATTGAGCGGCTCCGTGCGTCAAGCCCTATGACCCAGTGACCTTACGGAGAGGTAACTTTTTCACACAAAGGGTGGTGGGTGTATGGAACAAGCTGCCAGAGGAGGTAGTTGAGGTTGAGATTATCCCAACATTCAAGAAACAGTTAAATAGGCACATGGATATGACTGGTTTGGAGGGATATGGACCAAACGTGGGCAGGTGGGACTAATGTAGCTGGGACATGTAGAACGGTGTGGGCAAGTTGGGCCGAGTGGCCCGTATCCACGCTGCATCACTCTATGGCAACACTGAGAATTCCGCCTCCACAGGAAATAAATGTATTTCCCAATCCCGGACGTGCACGGCTCAATAATTCTCATAGTTGCTGGGGCGCAGGGTAAACATATTTTTGATCCATTCGGTGATCTCCGCACATCCCGGACTTCTAAGTGGGCACAGATCTGACATTGCTCAAACAAACCGTAAAAACAAACCGTAAATGTCTATGGTTACTTGTATTAGATCGGAGCAAAAACAACACAATCTAAAGAAACCTAGTGTCTAGCAGATTCTGTGCAGGGAAAAGAATTGCCGACGTTTCATGTCAAGACTCTCCGGGTCAATTCTGTTCCCTCCTTGGATGCTGTTCTACCTGCCGGCAGCTCGCTTTGCTCCAGACTCCAATCATCTGCAGTCTCCTGTATTTCCTTTAGATCAATCCTTTTACGGTATGGCTAAATTAGAACTAGGCTGAAGAAGGGTCTCGTCCCGAAACGTCACCTATTCCTTTTCTCCAGAGATGCTGCCTGTCCCGCCCAGTTACTCCAGGATTTTGTGTCTGTGAGCGACAATGCCGGGCAGGTGAACCAGTTCCAATGATTTAAGATTCTAAATCATTGATAAGCGCTGGGAAACAACTTCTGCAGAGGATGGCCAACAATTTCTCCCCGAAACACCGTGCGCGGGGCGTTGGCAGCCAGTGAAAATTCGATGGAATTTTAATTCCTGCTGTGTTGATGTATTTTCAAATAGGATATTGGGGTCAGTGTACGAATTACAATAATTCGTTCACTGCCTGGGCAGCCGTCAGTGGATACACCTGGATCCATTTCCTACAACCTGAATCCGTCAAGCCAGAGCTACGGCTGAGGCGGCGACGCTGCCGTCCCCAGGGGCGGTGCCGGCCGCTCACTCACTCGCTCACTCACCGGATCCCCAGGCCCAGGTGACTGATCATATGCGACAGCGACACATCGGTGGCCTCGAACGGCTTCCTCCGCTCTGTAAACTCGTGCGCCAGGCAGATCCTCCAGCCGAAGTTGGGGACACCGGGCTTGTCCGGGCAGCAGCCGCCGCCGCCCACGTACTTGAGCATCAGCTCGTTGCTCTGCGGCTCCTTGCTCCCCATTTCCCGGTCGCCGCAGACACTCCACCAGAGATTATAGAGGAGCTATAATCTTTGCACTCCACTGCCCTCGGCTCGGCTCCGCCCACTCTGCCGGCCGCCCGCCCGCCGCGCATGCGCGCCACTCCCGATTTGCCGTTACTTTTGAAACCCAGGAGGGGGCGCGTGCGCGCAGCGGCGCGAGTAGCAAAGGGCGGGGCGTGCGCGCGCGAGGAGTGTCGCCCGCTGCGCGTGCGCCGTGCGCGCACCCTGCCGGCGGCGCTGGGAAGCGCAGGCCACCGCACTGGGGAAACTGCAGGTTCAATAGGTAGTCAAAAATGCTGGCGAAACTTAGCGGGTGAGGCAGGCAGCATTTATGGAGAGAAGGAATAGGCGACGTTTCGGGTCGAGACCCTTCTTAAACAATGAAATGTCACTGTCACATTTACCTAGGTACAGTGAAATTTGAAACTTGTTTTTGCTTACATAATCATTGCTTACAAAATCATTAGCAATGTTACAAAATTTTGAGATTTTAAAAATCAAGTCTGCAATTTATCCCATCAGATAAAGCATAAAAAGAAGTTTAATTTGACACCTAATTCACTTTCATATCTGCAGTATTAAAAAAGTTATGGCCATTTTCATACTCTGAAATTAGCATCTTGTTCCCTATTGCTTTTCCATTGACTTAACTCAAAAGCTGTGATCGAGGACAGTCAAAAGCCCATAACTTTCTTAAAAATTAAGAGAACTGAATAAATGTTTCCGTTATTATTGATTGAAGCATTCTGAAACAAATATGAAACAATCTTACTTGGATGACCTGAAATTAAAGCATATAATCAGTTAGTTACCTAATTGTAGCTAATTACAAAACTCAATGACTAGATCTAAACATCTATCCATTTGTTAAGAAAAGGTTAACATTTTTAAATAGCCTAAGTGTCCAAATATCATTCACACAAGAATTCACAATATAACATGATTTTTTAATCACATTGTCATGAATGTATAGGCCAAATGGAAGGAATTTAGTGTTTAATTCCCGTAAATTAATGGCCATTTAAATCATCTTGCGAGTGGGATTTTGTAGAACGCGATCGATTGGAACGTTGCATTTGGGGTGAATTTGAACCCCATATCGGCAGGAAAAACATTGCCGGTTCGTATGGGGCCTAAATCACCTTTTCGCAAAGTAACATTTGGATTAAAGTCTTCCTAAGAAGCACGTTTATATGTAAAATAAACGGCTTACCTTTATCTGTCTCGTACGTGAGATCCGTCCCATTGTCGGCGTTGACGGCTTTAGAAGTTGATTTTTATTTTACTCCAGCAATTAAATTATCCAGCGATGTTTTTAAAAAACTTGATAAAACGCAAGTCGGATCAATTATTCTTCAGCAGCTAAACAGCCTGACAAAGATCGACTTCGACAGGCAGGAGAAAACAGCGTTTTAATCCCGCCCCCCTCTCAAAGGCACCAAAGTCGCGCACACGGCCAGTGGCAGAACTGCAGCGCCGCTGAAGGTAAGTTTTGTAACATACCTAAAATCATACAGCAGAACACAAAGAAAGAGTCGCCACATATCTGGTGTCGACAAAGTTTCAAGACTTTCAGTTTTTTAAAGTTTTCCTGGGGGGGGGACACGCCATCCCCGTCCCCCCCCCCCCCCTAGGATTTTCACCCATAAGCAAAGCAATACACAGCGCTACAGACTTGGCATGCAAATAATACACACAGCACTACAGACAAGGTGTGTAAAGGTAATACACACACTTGTAGCAATGTTACAACATTTTGAAATTTTAAAAATCAAGTCTGCAATTTATCCCATCAGATAAAGCATAAAAAAGTTTAATTTGACACCTAATTCACTTTCATATCTTCAGTAATAAAAAAGTTATGGCCATTTTCATACTCGGAAATTAGCATCTTGTTCCCTATTGCTTTTCCATTGACTTAACACAAAAGCTGTGATCGGGGACAGTCAAAAGCCCATAAATTTCTTAAAAATTAAGAGAACTGAATGAATTTTTCAGTTATTATAGATTGACGCATTCTGAAACAAATATAAAAAATTTTACTTGGATTACCTGAAATTAAAGCCTATAATTAGTTAGTTACCTAATTGTAGCTAATTACAAAATTGACCGTTGTGACGGAAATAATAATAAACACCCAGACTGCCTTGAAAATTAAAAAATGTGATATTCTCAAGATCAGAACTTTAATATTATTGTATTATATGTTGTAAGGCTGTAACAGATAGGTAATTAATTACAATTTCTAGCAATAGACCAAGTTTTTATGGCGAAGATCAGTTGCTACCTGGTACATTGGCATATCATAATCAATAGCATCATCATACTCCTCAGATTGTAACCATTGAGTAACTCTGTACACCTTGTTTTCCTCAACTTTTCAATTTTGGCATTGTAAACTACGTTTTTGCTCTTCAAGCCACGCATGACATGCCTTTCTGCCCACTACTTTCCCATTAAGAATGTCCTGTAGATTCCATTTCTTAAGAAAAGGATAATAGTTTTAAATAGCCTAAGTATCCAAATAACAAACTAATCCCATTCACACAAGAATTCACAATATAACATGCTTTTTAAATCTCACTGTCATGAACATATGCCAGATGGAAGGAATTTAATGTTTAATTCGTATTAATTAATATAGAAACATCTACTTTCAAAATTATTATTTTTTGCACAATAAATGTGGATAAAGCTGTTATGTATAGTTAGTATTAAAATATTGATTATACAATTACACAAAATATAGACGATTTAGATGTTCTTTTGACATGATTGTCCAAAAAAAAAGAGGATTTTAATCATCTTGCGAGTCGGTGTTTCTGGAACGCGATCGATTGGAACGTTGCATTTGCGGTGAATTTGAACCTCATATCGGCAGGAAAGACACTGCTGATTCGTATGGGGCCCAAATCACATCTTCGCAACGTAAAATTAGATTAAAGCCACCCCAAGAAGCAAGATTATATGTAAAATAGACGACTTACCCTTTGTTTTGTCCCGTTCTTGCAATCCGTCACGTTGTAGGCGTTGAGGGCGTTAAAAGTCGCTTTTTATTTTAATCAAACTATTAAATTGTACAGCGTTTAAAAAAAACAAACCGTGAATCGAAGTCCGATCGATTTTTCTTCATCGACTCGCAGCCCGAGGAAATCCCTCTCCGATAAGCAGTACAAATCTGCATTTTAATCCTCCCCCACCCCCTCAAAGGCGCCAAAGTCGCGCACACGGCCAGTGGCAGAACTGCAGCACCGCTGAAGGTAGGCATTGTAACATCACTACACACAGTGCTACCGGTTGGCGCGCAAAGCTTAAACAGTGCGCTGTTAGCTTAACGCGTGGAAATTTAATCAAAGAGCTGTCAGCTGCAGTGCTATGGGTTATTAATATAGGGTTAGGGTTAGGGTAACCCTAACCCTAACCCTAACCCTAACCCTAACCGGTTGCAGCACTATGGGGTTTAAATAAATTGCTACCAGCCACAGCCCTATGGGCTTTAAACATAGCGCCATGGGCTTTAAACATGTGGTCACAGCTCTATGGGTCGCAAATTGTTTGGGAAAATTCTCGTATAACACCACTCCCCATTGTTCTTCATGGCGGTCTACCCATGCCGGGTCCCCATTGTCTTCCCCTCCCCCACTCACGGCCATCGACCACGAGGCCCCACCTCCACCGAGGCTCCCGTTGCTGCCGCGAACCACTGTTGCGTCGAGTCTCTGGCTGCCGCTGAGGTACCCGCTGCCGCCACTGTCTCCTGCTGCCGCCGCCAAGGCTCCCATCGCTGCCACCCCTGAGGCTCCTTCGGCCCAGATAGGCCTCGCCGCCCGTTCTCCGCAGTCCCCTGGGAGGCCCGTGGGGTGAGTCGGGCCTCCCAGGGTGCGTTCCGGTCGTTGGCTGCCGCTCCGGTCGGTGCCGCGTTTGTTCAGCGGGTGGATCGGGCCCGCGCGGCTCCCTGGGACACTCCCGCTGCGAGTTTGTGTTTGACCATGCCCATACACACATATCTAGAACATCTAGATGACATGGACACCAATATCAGACTCCTATTTATTGTCTATGGCTCTGCCTTCAACACCATAATTCCAATTTTACTTCGGAGTCACATGAGTGACTACGTGAAGAAGACCCCATACAGCCGCACACGCGTCATATCGTCAGACGCATAGCGGTAGCGACCGGTTGTGATGAGCAGAGCCCCTGCAAGCGGTGAGTAAAAAACCTGAAGGTAAGTGCTTTCACTTTTGCTTTCAGGTCGCTTTCTGCCGGGAAACTTGTGCTGTGTACCAGACAAGTTTAACAATGGAGAAAGTGCGTAAAGGCAAGGGAAGGCATACCGCAGGTAAAACTCGAGAAGACCGCGGGTTTGTGAGTAGCAGGGGCGCCCGATTAAAGAGTTGGTGGCAGCAAAGCCAGCGAATACAGAAGCGGTAACTCAGAGTACCGTTACAGCACCTGTAGGGTGCAAGGCAAAGAAAAAATCTGTTCGGCCAGTAGACTCTGAGGTGTCAGATCCGGAGGTTACCCCGCCTCAGACAGACATGATGTCCACTCGGGTCGCAAACCTAGAATTCTTGATGGGGAAAATGATATATCAAGACCCACTCCAGGAAGAGTATAGCCCGCGTTGGCCTACGGGAGAGCCAGCGCAGGGAATACCTGGAAAAAGTCCGGGTCAGCGTTGGCCTACAGGAGAGCCAACACCAGCAATGCCTGAACAAGGGCAATTTATGCGTTGGCCTATGGGAGAGCCAGCACTAACAATGTCTGAAGGAAGAGAGTATAGACATTGGCCTACAGGAGGGCCAGCGCTAGCAGCACCTGAAAGAGGGCTGCCTATGCGTGGGCCTACGGGAGATCCCGCGCGGGGTGCACCTGAAAAAGGGTTTACTATGCGTGGGCCTATGGGAGAGCCAGCACTAGAAACACCTGAAACAGGCATACCAGATCGCCCCCACCAAGAGGAGGAATATTTTCCGGGGCAACAAGATTCAGATGATGAATCATATGAGGACCAAAGCCCAATAACAGAGCCTAAAATACCAGGGCAGGCACAAAAATTTGCTGTTCCCCGACTAACAGGGGAACCATTGGGAGATGAATTAGCAATGACAATAAATTACTTACTCTCCCACCAGCTCCAGGAACTGACCATGGATGAGTCTGTTAAAAAATATGAAACCCCACAGAATTGCGCACTGCTAGCAGTCCCAGCAGTGAATAATGTAATATGAGGCTATTTGGGCATTGCAGTACGCCCACAAGAAATGAAATTACAGCGGGTGTTGAAATTACTGGGGTCAGGCATTACGGCTTTCGCAAGAGGCTTGGATGAGGAACATGTGTCTGCATCACAACAGGATGCCTTGGCACTCATGTGTAGTGCGCACTATGAAATAAACTGTATTCGTAAAAGTGCTATAAGACCTAACATACATCCTAAGTTTGCGGGGCTCTGTAAACCATCCAATATTCAATTGCCTAATCTGCTTTTTGGAGAGAATCTAGCCAAAAGGGTAAAAGACCTGAATGAAGATGCAAAAACCGTTGGGTTGAACCGGTGCTTGGCAGATCAATGAGAAGGCAATTTCTCTACTGATGTGTGATGACTGGGGCCAGTGAAGGAACAAGTCGGACTTTCCCATATATGCGTTATTGGCGCACTGCTCCGGGGACACGTGGAGGTTACAGTATTCCCACTAAGAGCAGGGGACAACAATTGCCAGCGGCACACCCAGAGGTAGGTGGGTCGGGTCCTGTAAAAGACATAGTAAATGTCTCACTTACAAGTTGGAGGAAGATTACAATTCTTCCTAAAAGAATGGCAAAAAATAACATCTGATACATTTATACTATGCAGTATTGTAGGGTTTAGAATTGAATTTTACCCATATTTTGATCCTCCCACCCAGCATATTTCAAGCAGGACACGTATTTTCTCAAAAGAAGAGAATATGGAGATTCAGGCAGAACTTGAAATATTGTGTAAAAAAGGGGTAATCGAGAAGTCAGTTCACCAAGTTCAACTTTATTTTGATTTACAGTTAAGCTATAGTGCAATCAATACTGCAAGAAGTGCCCTATCTGCATATCTATGGAGAAAATCAGAACAAAATCCAGTAGGGTCACACCCTTTGGTCTGTAGGTTCATGAAGGGAATTTTTAATTCGAAGCCTCCTGGACCCCGGTATACGGAAATATGGGATGTAAGAGATGTGCTAATGCTCCTTCGTCAATGGACTCCTATTGCAGCTCTGTCCTTGGCTAAAATTACCATGAAGGTAGTGATGCTCATGGCACTGGTTTCAGCACAGAGAGTGCAAACATTGCAGAAACTACGAATAGACAGGATGAAAATAGCAGCAGATGCCATTACATTCTATGTCTATGACTTACTTAAACAAAGTAGACCGGGGTCACAGGATGTAAGTTGTTTTTTTCAGCATATCCTACGGATCCATGTCTATGTGTAGTATCACACTTAAGGTGTTACATTGAATCCACCAGAACCTTAAGAGGTGCAGAAACAGCATTCTTTATCAGCCATAAAAAAAAACGCACAAAAAAGTATCAGTTCAGACTATTTCAAGGTGGCTGAAGCAGGTGTTGGTTGATGCAGGTATTGATACTGACAAATTTAAATCTCATTCCACCAGGGCGGCATCAACATCGGGTGCCAAGGATTTGGACGTCCCAATAGGCCATATCCTCGCGGCCGCAGGATGGGCAAGTGAACAGATGTTTCACAAGTATTACCATAAAGAGATTACAAAACCTGGGGTATTTGGTGATGCTGTGTTGGATTCAGTATTAAGTTCCGCCTTGGGATAAAGGGGTTACTATTGTTGTGATAAATAAACCATTAACTGATTTAATCTATGTTATGGTTATGCATTGTTGATTGCTTTTACTCATTTAGAGTCAATCAATGCAGTGAGATGCCTGGATTTGAATCTACGGCATGAAATCACAGAGCTTTAAAATCTTCACGTAGTCACTCACGTGACTCCAAAGTAAAATAGTAAGATTAAACGAGAACTTACCAGTTTGAAGTTTGATCTTTATTTTATGAGGAGTTACGATGAGGGATTACGTGCCCTCCGCTCCCACCCCTCATAAAGGTCAACTGGTAGTTCTAGTCTTCACGTATCTTACTATCATACTTCAGTAATTATTATCTGTAATTTCACACCGCTGCTTTGAAGATTGACGCATGTGCGGCTGTATGGGGTCTTCTTCACGTAATCCCTCATTGTAACTCCTCATAAAATAAAGATCAAACTTCAAACTGGTAAATTCTCGTTTAATCTTACTATTAATCTCATCTCCAAACTCCTGGGCTAGAGGTTAGCACCTCCCTCTGCCACTGGATCCTTGACTTCCTGACCCATAGATCACAATCAGGGAGGATATGTGACAAAACATCCTCCACAATAATTCTCAACACTAGTCCCCCTTAGGGATGCATTCTCAGCCCTTATACTCCCTATACTCAAATGGCTGTATGGCCAAACTGCTGTCACTGCATTTATACGTTTGTAAATGACACCACTGAAGTGGGCCAGATTACGAACAATGACGAGATGGAGCATAGTGAAGAGATAGAAAACTTAATTACATGGTATCAGGACAACAACTTCTCCCTCAATGTGAGCAAGATGAAGGAGCTAGTATTAATTTGAGGAAGCGAGATGGAGTACACACCCCAATCAATATCAATGATGCTGAAGTGGAGATAGTCAAGAGCATCAAGTTCCTAGGCATAAAATCATCAATAATTTGTCCTGAACCAACCACATTGAAGCTATTACCAAGAAAGCATATTTCCAACGCTGTTACTTCCTCAGAAGGCTAAGGAAGATTATCACTTCTCCAATCATTCCTACTAACATGTACAGATGCACTGTAGAAAGCGTACTAGTCAAGAGTCAATTGGGATGCATCACAGTTGGTTGAGGTACAGCTCTGCCAAGAAAGTGTACAAACCTATGAACTTAACCCAGTCCATCAGGTCAACCAGTGGGATGGGAGATTGCAACCTTCACATGTTCTGCCCTGTTTCGACGAATGCAATCAACCCAGCATGCACAATCAAATAAGATCAAATAGAACCAGTTGTCCTACAACTTTAGGCTGTGCACACCATATGCAAGAAGAAGACGTAGACCAGTCTCCTCACCATTGATTCCATCTACACTTCACACTGCCGTAGGATAGCAGCCACCATAATCATGGACCTTTATTCATCCCAGTCATTCCCTCTTTTCCTCTTCCCGTCGAACAGAAGATACAAAAGCTTGAAAGCACGTATTTCACCAAATTAAGGAACAGCTTCTTTCCATTTTCACACATGACAAGAATAAACCAATTTCGACATACTTACTATAAATCCACTGAACCCCATCACTATCTTGATTGCACCTCCTCCCACCTGTCTCCTGTGAGGAGTCCATGCCATTTTCTTAGTTTCTCCATCTCCACTGTATCTGTTCTCAAGATGAGGCTTTCTGCTCCAGGTCATTTGAAATATCATCCTTCAGGAAATATTTCCTCTGCTGTGGCGATGGAGTGCTCATATTTTCTCCATTTGTCATACCACCTCTTAACAGCCCCACACTCTCACACACCCAGATGGCACAGACAGAGAGTGTGGGAAGGAACAGCATATGCTGCTTCCCTTGGTCCTTACCTTTTACCTAAATAGCCTCCACATCCAACTCTGCGTCCTTTGTCGATTCTTCCAGCTGCACCAGAATAGAACGTAGAAAACATAGAAAATAGGTGCAGGAGTAGGTCATTCGGCCCTTCATGATTGATCATCTAAAATCAATATCCCGTTCCTGCTTTTTACCCATATCCCTTGATTCCATTAGCCCCAAGAGCTAAATCTAACTCTCTTGAAAACATCCAGTGAATTGGCCTCCACTGCCTTCTGTGGCAGAGAATTCCACAGATTCACAACTCTCTGGGTGAAGAAGTTTTTACTCATCTCAGTCCTAAATGGTCTACCCCTTATTCTTAAAGTGTGATCCCTGGTTCTGGACTCCCCCAACGTCGGGTAATTTTTTTCCTGCATCTAGCCTGTCCAATCCTTTAAGAATTGTATATGTTTCTATAAGATCCCCTCTTATATTTCTAAATTCCAGTGATTCCAAGCCCAGTCGATCCATTCTTTCATCATATGTCAGTCCCACCATCCTGTGAATTAACCTGGCGAACCTACGCTGCACTCCCTCAATAGCAATAATGTCCTTCCTCAAATTAGGAGACCAAAATTGCACACAAAACTCCAGGTGCAGTCTCACCAGGGCCCTGTACAACTGCAGTAGGACCACCTTGCTCCTAACCTCAAATCTGCTCGCAATGAAGGCCAACATGCCATTAGCTTTCTTCACTGCTGTACCTGCATGCTTACTTTCAGTGACTGATGTACAAGCACACCCAGGTCTTGTTGCACCTCCCCTTTTTCTAATCTGACACCATTCAGATAATAATCTGCCTTCTTGTTCTTGCCACCAAGGTGGATAACCTCACATTTATCCACATTATATTGCCTGCCATGTATCTGCTCATTCACCTACCCTATCCAAATCACCCTGCAGCCTCATAGCATCCTCATCGCAGCTCACACTGCCACCCAGCTTTGTGTCATCTGCTAACTTGGCGATGTCACATTTAATTCCCTCGTCTAAATCATTAATATATATTGTAAATAATTGGGGTCCCAGAACCGAGCCTTGAGCACCCCACTAGTCACAGCCTGCCATTCTAAAAAGGACCCGTTAATCCCTACTCTTTGCTTCCTGTCTGCCAACCAGTTCTCTATCCATGTCAATACCCTACCCCCAATACCATGTGCTCTAATTTTGCCCACTAATCTCCTATGTGGGACGTTATCAAATGCTTTCTGAAAGTCCAGATACACCACATCCACTGGCTCTCCCTTATCCATTCTACTTGTTACATCCTCAAAAATTCCAGAAGGTTAGTCAAGCATGATTACCGCTTCATAAATCCATGCTGACTTTGACCGTTCCTGTCACTGCTTTCCAAATGCGCTGCTGTAACCATATAACCATATAACCATATAACAATTACAGCACGGAAACAGGCCATCTCGACCCTTCTAGTCCGTGCCAAACACGTATTCTCCCCTAGTCCCATATACCTGCGCTCAGACCATAACCCTCCATTCCTTTCCCGTCCATATAACTATCCAATTTATTTTTAAATGATAAAAACGAACCTGCCTCCACCACCTTCACTGGAAGCTCATTCCGCACAGCCACCACTCTCTGAGTAAAGAAGTTCCCCCTCATGTTACCCCTAAACTTCTGTCCCTTAATTCTCAAGTCATGTCCCCTTGTTTGAATCTTCCCTACTCTCAGTGGGAAAAGCTTATCCACGTCAACTCTGTCTATCCCTCTCATCATTTAAAAGACCTCTATCAAGTCCCCTCTTAACCTTCTGCGCTCCAAAGAACAAAGCCCTAACTTGTTCAACCTTTCTCTGTAACTTAGTTGCTGAAACCCAGGCAACATCCTAGTAAATCTCCTCTGTACTCTCTCTATTTTGTTGACATCCTTCCTATAATTAGGCGACCAAAATTGTACACCATACTCCAGAATTGGCATCACCAATGCCTTGTACAATTTTAACATTACATCCAAACTTCTATACTCAATGCTCTGATTTATAAAGGCCAGCACACCAAAAGCTTTCTTTACCACCCTATCTACATGAGATTCCACGTTCAGGGAACTGTGCACAGTTATTCCCAGATCCCTCTGTTCACCTGCATTCTTCAATTCCCTACCATTTACCATGTATGTCCTATTTTGATTTGTCCTGCCAAGATGTAGCACCTCACACTTATCAGCATTAAACTCCATCTGCCATCTTTCAGCCCACTCTTCCAACTGGCATAAATCTCTCTGTAGACCTTGAAAATCTACTTCATTATCCACAACCCCACCTATCTTAGTATCATCTGCATACTTACTAATCCAATTTACCACACCATCATCCAGATCATTGATGTACATGACAAACAACAGTGGACCCAACACAGATCCCTGTGGCACCCCACTAGTCACTGGCCTCCAACCTGACAAACAACCATCTACCATTACTCTCTGGCATCTCCCATTCAGCCACTGTTGAATCCATCTTGCTACTCCACCATTAATACCCAACAATTGAACCTTCTTAACCAACCTTCCGTGAGGAACCTTGTCAAAGGCCTTACTGAAGTCCATATATACAACATCCACTGCTTTACCCTCATCAATTTCCCGAGTAACCTCTTCAAAAAATTCAAGAAGATTAACCACACATGACCTTCCAGGCACAAATCCATGTTGACTGTTCCTAATCAGACCCTGTTTATCCAGATGCTTATATGTATTATCTCTAAGTATCCTTTCCATTAATTTGCCCACCACTGACGTCAAACTAACAGGTCTATAATTGCTAGGTTTACTCTTAGACCCCTTTTTAAACAATGGAACAACATTCCGCCGGCACTATTCCCGTTTCTAATGACATTTGAAATATTTCTGTCATAGCCCCTGCTATTTCTACACTAACTTCCCTCAATGTCCTAGAGAATATCCTGTCCGGACCTGGAGACTTATCCACTTTTATATTTCACAAAAGTGTCAGTACTTCCTCTTCTTTGAATCTCATAGTTTCCATAGCTACTCTACTTGTTTCCCTTACCTCACATAATTCAATATCCTTCTCCTTGGTGAACACCGAAGAAAAGAAATTGTTCAATATCTCCCCCATCTCTTTTGGCTCTGCAGATAGCTGTCCACTCTGACTCTCTAATGGACTAATTTTATCCCTCGTTATCCTTTTGCTATTAATATAGCTGTAGAAACCCTTTGGATTTACTTTCACCTTACTTGCCAAAGCAACCTCATATCTTCTTTTAGCTTTTCTAATTTCTTTCTTAAGATTCTTTTTACATTCTTTATACTCCTCAAGCACCTCATTTACTCCATGCTGCCTATAATTGTTGTAGATCTCTCTCTTTTTCTGAACCAAGTCTCCAATCTCCCTTGAAAACCATGGCTCTTTCCAATTTTTACTATTTCCTTTCAACCGAACAGGGACATAAAGATTCTGTACTCTTAAAATTTCACCTTTAAATGTCCTCCATTTCTCTTCCACATCTTTCCCATAAAACAAACTGTCCCAATTTACTCCTTTTAAATCCTTTCGCATCTCCTCAAAGTTAGCCTTTCTCCAATCAAAAATCTCAACCCTAGGTCCAGTTCTGACCCTCTCCATAATTATATTGAAACTAATGGTGTTGTGATCACTGGTCCCGAACTGTTCCCCAACGCATACCTCTGCCACCTGACCCGTCTCATTTCCTATCAGGAGGTCCAGCACCGCCCCTTCTCTAGTAGGTACTTCTATGTATTGCTGCAAAAAACTATCCTGCACACATTTTACAAACTCCAACCCATCCAGCCCATTTACAGAATGTGTTTCCCAGTCTATGTGTGGAAAATTGAAATCTGCCACAATCACTACCTTGTGCTTACTACTAATATCTGCAATCTCCTTACATATTTGCTCTTCCAATTCTCGCTCCCCATTTGGCGGTCTATAATACACCCCTATAAGTGTTGCTACCCCTTTCTCATTTCTCAGTTCCACCCAAATAGCCTCCCTAGACGAGCCCTCTAATCTATCCTGCCAAAGCACTGCTGTAATATCTTCCCTGATAAGCAATGCAACACCTCCACCTCTTGCCCCTCCAATTCTATCACACCTGAAGCAACAAAATCCTGGAATATTTAGTTTCCAATCACAGCCCTCCTGCAACCACGTTTCACTGATCGCCACAACATCATACTTCCAGGTGTCAATCCAGGCTCTAAGTTCATCCACCTTTCTTACAATGCTCCTAGCATTAAAATATACACATTTAAGAAACCCACCCTCTCTTATTCTCTGTTTATTGTCTTTTTCTTCTCTCTCCCCTACATTTTGGGTCAGAGTGCTACCATTCTCTGCCTCCTGCCTCACACACTGACTGCTAGCTTTCCCAATTTGAGTCCCTCCCCCCAACCATACTAGTTTAAAATCTCCCCAGTAGCCTTTGCAAATCTCCCCGCCAGGATATTGGTCCCCCTCGAGTTCAAGTGCAACCCGTCCTTTCTGTACAGGTCGCACCTTCCCCAAAAGAGGTCCCAATGATCCAGAAACTTGAATCCATACCCACTGCACCAGTCCCTCATCCACTCATTTATCCTCCACCTCGCTCCATTCCTACTCTCACTGTCGCGTGGCACAGGTAGTAATTCTGAGATTGTTACCTTTGCAGTCCTTCTCCTTAACTCTCTACCTAACTCCCTAAATTCTTCTTTCAGGACTTCTTCTCTTTTTTTACCTATGTTGTTGGTACCTATATGTACCACAACCTCAGGCTCCTCTCCCTCCCATTTCAGGATTTCTTGGACACGTTCAGACACATCCCTGACCCTGGCACCAGGGAGACAAACTACCATCCGGGTCTCCTGTCTGCGTCCACAGAATCGCCTATCCGACCCCCTGACTATAGAGTCCCCTATTACAATTGCCCTCCTCTTCTTTTCCTTACCCTTCTGAGCAACACCTTTAACAATTGACTCAAGCATCTTCTCCTCTACTGATGTAAGGCTAACTGGTCTATAATTCTCCGTTTTCCCTCTCCCTCCTTTCTTAAAAAGTGGGGTTGCATTGGCGACCCTCCAGTCCATAGGAACTGATCCAGAGTCAGGAGAACATTGGAAAATGATCACCAATGCATCTCGATTTCTTGGGCCACCTCCTTGAGTACTCTGGGATGCAGGCCATCAGGCCTTGGGGATTTATCTGCCTTCAGTCCCAACAGTTTACCTAACACCATTTCCTGACTAATGTGGATTCACTTCAGTTGCTCTCTCCCACTAGATCCTTGGTCCCCAAGTATTTCTGGGAGATTTTTTATGTCTTCCTTAGTGAAGTCAGCACCAAAGTACTTGTTTAACTGTTCTGCCATTTCCTTTTCCCATTATAAGTTCATCTCTCACTGATTGTATGGGACCTACATTTGTCTTCACTAATCTTTTTCTTTCTATATATCTATAGAAGCTTTTAGACTCAGTTTTTACATTCCCCGCAAGCTTTCTTTCATGCTCTTCCCCCCCCCCCCCCCCCTGCATATCGAAAAGTATCTTAAATCCCACTAAGGTATCTGCCTCACCACAACCCTGGCTGCATGTTCCAGGTGCTCACCATACTCTATGTACAAAACTTGGCCCACACATCTTTTGAAAACTTTGATCTCACTTTAAAACTATGCCCTCTAGTATTTGATATTTCCATCCTGGAAGAAGGGTTCCGTCTACCCTATCTATGCCCCACATTATATTATATACTTCTATCAGATCACTATGCAGTCTCTGGCTTTCCAGAGAGAACACTGCTATTTTGTCCAACCTCTCCCTGTAGCTAATACCCCCTAATCCAAGCATAATTCTAGTAAACTTTCTTTGAAGCATCTCCAAAGCCTCCACATTCTTCCTGTCATGTGGTGACCAGAACTGCAATATTCCAAATGTGGCCTAACCAAATTCCTGCATCATGACTGTAGATTAACCCTTATTAATTCATGCCATTTATAACCTTCACCACACATATGTGCATGCCACCCTCTACATGGTATTACGGTACTACACAAGGTCAGTTACTGTCTCTCTCTCTCTCTCTCTCTCTCTCACACACACAAGCCAGCGGAGCCAGATGCGAGTAGCTGGCAGTTTGTATGTTCCTATTTGCGTATGGATTAAAGATTGATTTTTACCATGTACGAGTTGTTGTGGATCATTCGTAAACATGGTGTCAGAAGTGGGATACAAACCCACGCCTCCAAAGGAGACTGCGACCTGAACGCACCTGTTAACCATATTCGCGACGCCTTTCGGACGCTACTGATTTTTACGAATGCCATTTGGCATCCATTCATCCAGTGAGGTTTTCCAGCGTACTATGGAACAACTCTTTGCTAGCTGCCCATGGTACATAATCGTGGATGACATCCTGATCGCCGGGCGCAATGCACAGGAACATGACTCAAACCTGAAACAGGTCCTGGATCGTGCCAGGGAGGTAAATCTCAAACTCAACCCTCTCAGGTTTCGGGTCGACGAAGTGATTTATGTGGGCCACGTGTTCACCAACAACAGACTCAGGCCAGACCCGTCTAAAACCATTGCCATCAACCAAATGCCAGCGCCCACGGACGTGACAGCTCCACAACGATTTTTAGGCATGGTAAACTACCGAGGAAAATTCATCCCAAACTTCATCCCAAGCTGTCAGCCCCACTGTGACAACTGACCCACAAGGATACCCACTACTCCTGGCACCAACACCAGCAGAGGGCATTTGAAACCCTCAAACAACTAATGTCTTGCGCTCCAACCCTCACATACTTTGATGCCAAGTTACCTGTCACCCTCACCTGCGATGCCTCCCAGTATGGACTGGGTGCTGCTTGCCTACAAGACGACAGGAAGGGTTCCAGACCAGTTGCCTATGCCTCCCGCACCATGACCGGCACTGAACAGCGCTATGCTCAATTCGAAAAGGAGCTACTCGCAGTAACCTTTGCCTGCAAGAAATTCAAGGACTTTATCTTTGGCAACCTGATCACGGTCGAAACAAATCACCACACTGGTCAGTGTCCTCAGTAAAACCGATCCACACGGCACCAGCGGCTTACACCGCATGATGATGGAACTACAGAGATATGACATCAGACTAACCTACAAACACAGTAAGGACATGCACTTAGCTGACACCCTCTCACTGGCACTCGCCCAACTTGCCAAAAAAAGCTAATAAAAAGATTTTAAAAGAAAGAAAGACATTGTCCATGGGGGCCATACTGCTGCAGAAATAACCCTTCAACATATGAAAGCCATGCTGTTCTGGCCAGACATGGCTAACTACATTCTCGAGAAAGTTGCTGCCTGCCCGATCTGCAATAGCTTGACCCCGCACCAACAGAAACAATCACTTCTCCCGCACCCCACACCGGACTTACCGTGGTCCACAGTAGCAGCCGACATCTTTGAGTGGCACGGCAAACAATCCCTGGTTTTAGTCGATTCCTACTCAGGATGGTTCAAAATCGACCTGCTCGGTAGCCCGACCTCAGCCATGGTCATCCAGAAACTAACTCGCCACTTCTCTGTCCACGGAGCCCCCCTAAAGCTACTCTCAGACAATGGACCTAATTTCTCCAATCAGCTATTCAGAAATTTCGCGAAAAACTGGGACTTTCACCACATTACCCGTGGCCCTGAGTAGCCGCAGTCTAACAGCCTGGCTGAGTGTCGGTAAAAAGTGCAAAGGATCTAATGGAAAGCTCACACAGGGCCGACTGATGTTTATCTCGACTTACTCAACCTACGGAACGTCGTCCGCGACCCTCTCCTGGGATCTGCAACCAAACGGCTCATGACACGGTGAACCCACTCTACTCTGCCTATGGCCAAGCAACTACTAGAACCACAGATTATCTAATTCCAGCTCCAACGCCGCCGTGGCATACAAAGAAAATACTGCGATAAAACCAGCTCTCCGCTTCAACCGCTCAACAAGGGACAGGTTGTCCGTTTGCGGTCACTCCGAGATTACGACCGCCTCGGAGTCATTCTGGGGTCAACCGCAGAGCCACGTTCGTACCTGGTCAGTATTGACAACGGCATCTATCGGCGAACCCGCCTACACCTCCTCCCGGTTAATGAACTGGCACCTCCACGTCCTTACCCGGACCAACTCGCCGGTCTTCCCTCACGCTCTGCGAATGCTGCTCCAGCGATTCCTCTGCTGGTGCCGGTGCCATCTCTGCCTTCCCCGGTGCCCTCATCTCCACCGGCGTCTTCTCCTCCGCGCTTGGTCCCTCAGCGAAGGATGAGGGTTATTACCGTACACGTGCAGTTCGTGTCTGCAAACCAAACCCACTGATTGGAAAATTTACCGGCTACACCTGAACTGTGCGTGACCCGTTTAGTTTTATGTGCACATATGTGCAGTAAAGTAATGAATGCCTTACCTTATACTGCCGTTTTATAATATGCTTTACTTCTTTATGAGGAAAGATGTAGATTAACCCTTATTAATTCATGCCATTTACAACCTTCACCACATATATGTGCATGACACCCTCTACATGGTATTACGGTACTACACAAGATCAGTTACTGTCTCTCTCTCTCTCTCACACACACAAGCCAGTGAAGCCAGATGCGAGTAGCTGGCAGTTTGTATGTTCCTATTTGCCTATGGATTAAAGATTGATTTTTACCATGTACGAGTTGTTGTGGATCATTCGTAAACAATGACTTCCACCTTCTTATACTCAATGCCCCAATTAATGAAGGCAAGCATACCATATGCCTTCTTTAGCCCTCTATCTACTTATGTTGCACTTTCATTGAGTTACAGACATGGACACCAAGATCCATCTGTGCACCAATGCTGTTAAGAGTCATTCCAGTAAATATATACTGTATATATTTACTGGAATGACTCTTAACAGCATTGCTGCACAGATGGATCTTGGTGTCCATGTCTGTAACTCGAAGTGCAGCACATTACACTTGTCCCAATTAAACTCAATCTGCCATTTCTCTATCCACTCCATAGCTGATCTATATCCTGCCCTAATCACAGTCCATAATCCCAACAATATTGGTGTTATCTGCAAACTTACTAACCAATATTACAGGCCATGTTACCGAGTGAAGCAGTGTGGTGCAGTTTATGAAAGCACTGCTTCACAGCATCAGAGACACATGCTCGATCCTGACTTCTGTATGCTGTTTGCATATTCTGCCGAAAACTGCATGGATTTCTTCCAGGTGTCCACAGACGTACAGGTTGGTAGGTTAATTCACCAATGTAAATTGTCCCCAGTATGTAGGTGAGTAGTAGATTCTGGGGAGAGATGAATAGGATGTGTGGGGAATAATAAATGAGGTTAATGTAGGGTTAGTACAACTGGGTGGATGTTGGTCAGCATGGACTCAATGGTCTAAAGGGTCTTTTTCCATGCTGTATTTCTGTATGACATTGGATGGGAAATTAGGGATCTTACGCAATGGCACAGACATCTTGGAGTCAAATATGATACCAGGGTTGCAAGTAATCTGCTTAGGTCTCATATATCTGCCAGGATGATGGATAGAATCGAGAAGAAAATACAGAGGGCTGTCAGAAAATCAGGCAGTATCAGTGTGGAGGGAAACAAGGTCATCTTTTGGAACTTAATAATAGACTAATTCGTTCTACTAGGGAATTTATTTCTAAAATAGGAAAAACACAGTTAATTCCTTGGCATCCCTTTGCAAAATAAGTTAAATAATATGTTACAGTACTCATTATTCACCTAATGAATATAAAATATTTTACAAATCTGGGAGAATTTTACAGATAAATCTAGTCAACTCCCAACATTCACTCCCAACATTTCATGGATGTATGATCTCCATCCCAGCCATACACTAAATAAAGCTTGTTTGTTGCTTAAGCTACTAGCCCTGTGTTTGCTATTTTTTACCAGCTTGTCTCTAGAATGAAGGCTATTATTGAGTTGGTGTTGTGTAGGCCTGAATGATGCCATGAGTGAACCTTCGCTGATCCTCTCGGTTAACAAGTGTTCTTCGTATTGTAAATGCAGGTAAGAGATCCAATATGAACATTAGTAAGTAGCTGTGATGAGATAACATCCAAACTATAGAAACAAATTGAAGAAGGGTTTTGGCCCGAAACGTTGCCTTTTTCCTTTGCTCCATAGATGCTGCTGCACCCTGCTGAGTTTCTCCAGCTTTTTTGTGTACCTATAGAAACAAATTGTCACATTTTGTTCAAAACATTGTTGCAAACTTCAGCAAGTTTTGTCGATCCCAAATTGCCACTGTAGTTTATTTGAAAGTTCTGTGCACGTACATTGGTGAAAAGGAGTATTGAAATGATTTGCCGACTTCTGTACTGCAGCTGCAGTTGTATACGCCAATGGGATTTCTACTCTTTCACTGGAGCTTGCATCACTACTTTATCTTGATTGCAACAGTCAATAAAATAGTGTGAAGTAAACAAGAAACCTGCTTTTGGAATTAGTTCTGCCAGTAGGAAACCAGAGAATGTAAACATCGCAAGATAAACAAGGGTAATATAAGTACTCAGATGAAACTCAGAAAATGTTATTAAGTAATAAATAAATCAGCTACTGCTCTGGCTGATTCATTCTGGAAGATTGTTTTTAGTG
The DNA here is from genome assembly GCF_010909765.2 of Amblyraja radiata. Classification (NCBI taxonomy): domain Eukaryota; kingdom Metazoa; phylum Chordata; class Chondrichthyes; order Rajiformes; family Rajidae; genus Amblyraja; species Amblyraja radiata. The sequence continues at coordinate 139,895,709 of NC_045956.1, forward strand.
TTACTGTTTATAGACTTGAAAAGAGTTATAAAGCTGACTAGGGACCATACACATTTGGCATTTGGATTTTTCTGCAGTTTTCTCAGTAGGTGTGAAAACCAATTCTCCAAAGTGCTGGGAAGTCATTGGTAAATGTTTCCTGGAGATAACTTTGCACCTTCAATCCTCCATCCAGCAACTCCCACTTACTGGAGGTTTGAACTTGGAAGAACATCTTTAAAGGTTTGCTAGTGTGGGTAAAGCCCAGAGAGAGACCAAAACATACAGCTGAAGCAAACCAGCTTCAAAGTAAGTACTGTATGTCTGCTGTTGACATGCCTTGATTTCATGTTTACTGCTATTAGAATCGGAATGTACTATGTAAACCACAGATACTTAACACAAAAGTAAAAATACGTTCATGAAAACAGTTTACAGAGCAGTGAAAATAAATAGACAAAGAGAAACCAACTTTGCGAAGTGGAAAACCTACAGTAAATATATAATCATCCTTCATATTCAAAAGTAACCTAAATCTTCATTGATAACATTACTAAACTTTAAGTAGATGATTTGGTGGATGAAAGCAGTACTTTTGAAATATGTTTCCATAATGTAGAGAATACTAGCAAGGCAATGGTATTAATTAATTAATTAATTAATGGTATTGATTAATTTGGTGGTGGTGGGGGGGTGCAAAGTATTCCAGTTGCTTTTCTTGATGCAATTGGTTTTCCATACCATTTCAGAGAGCAGTTAAAAATCAACCAGGGTACCTATCCTAGTTACCAAGAAAAAGAAGGTAGTCCTTTTTCTGAATTACTGTTGTCCTTCTTGTGACGGTGATGGTCACACAATAGTGTTAGGTATGGAATCCAAGGATCTTGACTACAAAGAAAGTCGCAATGCTGTTTGACTTGACGAGGAGGTTTACTGGAGGCTGTGTCCATTGATGTTGCTCTTCTTGCCTTTTTTTGCAATTAGCATCGCGGAGCTTGAGAGACTGTTGAAACAAGCTTGGCAAAAATGCTGTGAAGCATCCTGTGGTCATAATTAATTACATGTGAGTTTTTGGCTGGTATTTAAAATACAACTTTTATTGATAGTCTTTATTTTAAAAGTGTAGTACTTCATCGTTAGCGATGAATAAATGACATTGGTAAGATAAAAATGTTTCAATATTCTAAAAGTTAATGCAAACATTTTCAAAGGAGATGCAAACCTTTTTAATGAAAATGAAAATAAAATGTACAATATTGAGGTTATGGCTTCCTTTAGCAAGTGCTTGGAAGGAAGCTCATTACTTGAAAATACTGCACTGGACTCAACTAGAAAATACTGCCTGCAATCAAATCATTTGCATATGCGTATGCAAGGGGTGGAGGCTATGGAAGTGCAAACAGCAAAAGAGCCAGACTAGGAGACTCCTGACAGGGAAGCTGGAGACAAGGCCTGTGTTTTATTACAGTGAGGAATTTATCAGTTTCATGGCATTGTGTTTACTGGTCTGAAATTTTCAATGCCACCCCTCCCACTCATGAATTAAAAATATTACAGAACTAAGTGGAAAATAATGTCAAAAGAATGTGAGATAACGAGGAAAGTTTGACTGTTTAAATCAGAGAAGCCCAGATAAATGTGAAGTATTTTTGTTTCAGGCTCCTATATTAATGGCTCCAGTTCTATCTTGTCTCCAGCTGTTTTGTTCAGATAAAGACAGTGACCTCCCTCGGTCTCCCATTCTGTCACTAGTTACCCACCACAACAACACCACCTTGTTACCTCACCCTGTTTATGCTGATGTCTATTTAAATTCAGATGGAGTTGATTTTAATGTTTTTTTTTTTTTTTAAATCTTATTTTAAGAAATTTGTTTCTTAGTGTGTTATTGTCAAGGTAAGTAACCTCTCGTCTGATAATTATCTTTGCATTGTTTCTTAGGTGATGATGTTACTTAAGTTATGATGTCGGATGAAAGCTGCATACCCAAATCTCGTTGCACTTATGTGCAATGACAATAAAATATATTATTATTATTATTATTATTATATTCTAAGATATTCAAAGAAACCAGGTCTTCTTCTTGCGAATGAAACATAGACCAAAGGAATAGATGGATCTCATGCGGGTGTTGAGCAGCCAGGTTGTCAGGCAGCATCTCTGGAGAACATGGATAGGTGACGTTTTGGGTCGGGACTCTGTTGATGAAAAGGGGGAAAAGAAAACTGGAAGAGAGGAGGGGCAGGACAGAGATCAGCAGATAATAGATTGATACAGGTGAGGGGAGTTTTTTTCTTAGGCAGATGGTTGGACAAAGGCCAGAGATAAAAAGAGATAAGGTGTGACACAAAATGATTAAAGGGTTGTGAATTATAGAGCTAGAGGAAGAAATGGAGGTGAAAAGGAAGGAGGAGGGGAGAAATATATGCACCCAGTTGAGGCACAGGGGAGGGGGTGGGGATGATGGAGGGGATGATGGAGGGGAAGAAGAAAGGGAAGAAGAAGGGGAAGGAGAAGGAGAAGGAGAAGGAGAAGGAGAAGGAGAAGGAGAAGGAGAAGGAGAAGGATAAGGATAAGGATAAGGATAAGGATAAGGAGAAGGAGAAGGAGAAGGAGAAGGAGAAGGAGAAGGAGAAGGAGAAGGAGAAGGAGAAGGAGAAGGAGAAGAAGAAGGAGGAGGAATATATGGAGGGAGAAGGGGAGGAGGAGTTGGTAGTTGATCTAAGAAAATAGAGTAAACACAACCCAGTCCTTCTCAAATGCTGTAGAGATGGTGAGCAGTTTCAAGTTCCTAGGCATTCATATCATCAGCAACTAACCTGGTCCTTTCACTCTGATGCATTGTTTAAGAAAGTGCATTGGCGTATTTACTTTTTTAGGCTTCAGACAGATTCAGCATATCCACGAGGATTTTCTCCAACTTCTAAAGGTGTCCTATAGAAAAATTGTGACAAAATGCATCTCAGGCAGGTATGGCAACTGCTATGCTCTTGACCTCTCTAGTGTTAGAGACTGGAGAGTGTTCAAAAGGGAACTGCAGATGCTGGAATATCGAAGGTACACAAAATTGCTGGAGGAACTCAGCGGGTGCAGCAGCATCTATGGAGCGAAGGAAATAGGCGACGTTTCGGGCCGAAACCCTTCAGAGACTGGAGAGTTTGGAGGTAATACTGAAATAAATGTGTGTCAAGCAATCAGATCTAGGAAATGCAAATAATTTTTTATTTACATTTTCTACAACCTATGAGGCAAAAAGCACTGAGACTTACAGACATAATTCACACTGTTCAAATGGTTTCATTGGTAGAGGGCTATGGGAGAGAGCTCTGCAGATATTTCTGATGCAGTATATCATCAACATTTATATTTTAAAATAAACATTCTTGGGACTTACATACCCAGTATCTACAACATGAAGAATTGTTAAACCAGATGCAATATAAAGATTTGTCTACATTGCACCAAATTGACTTTTAGTCAAATGTAACCATTATGCATCTTATCCATCGTATGATGGAAGTACATTTTAAGTGTGAAAGAAACAGAAAGAAAGAATCAAATAATTAAAAAAACAAAAGGAAACAAAGTACTGGAGTAACTGAGCAGGTCAGTCAGCATCTCTAGAGAACATGGATTGGTGACGTTTCAGATCGAGAGCCTTTTACGGATATGTAATACAGCGATGAAAATAGAAAGTCAGAGTGTTGTAAAGACATATAGCTCTTCAGCCAAATGAGTCCACACAAATCCACAAACACCCTTTTTGCACTAATCTTACGTTAATTCATTTTATTAACTCAATTTTTCCATCAACTTCCCTCTCCCTCACCTATTCTCTGCAGACCCCCCCCCCCCCCCCCCCCCCCCCCCCCCCACCTACATATTAGGTGTGATTTACAGTAGCCAATTAACATAATGACAAGCACATTTTTGAGATGCAGGAGGAAGCCAAAGCACTGAAGGAAACTGACGCACACATAGAGAGTGTGCAAACTCCACACAGACAACACTGGAGGTCAGGATCAAACTGCAAGTCATTGGAATCCAAAGGGCCTGTCCCACTTGGCTGTCATTCGCGCGCCATTTACGTGACCTGCTAGCGTGTGGGTAGCATGTGGGTAGCTTGTGGGTAGCTCTTGCGTAGCACGTGGGTAGCCCGGAACGGGCGCATGGAGTGGTGTGGAGGAGTGTGGAGTTGCGTGGAGGAGTGTGAATTTCGTCCTGAATGAAGGCTTGTCGCATAACTGACGGCCAAATTGGGACAGGCCCAAGACCCTGACGCGGCGCAAAGTCTCACCTCCAGAAGCAGGCAAACGATCACCGAACTCGGCTTGGGGCTCACGGCCGTTGTGGATCCGGATCTGCCCCCACTCCTACTCCCAGAGCGGGGACAAGATGATTGGAGACAGACACAAAATACAGGAGTAACTCAGTGGGACCGGCAGCATCTCTGGAGAGAAGCAATGGGTGACATTTCAGGTGGAGACCCTTCTTCAGACTGAAGAAGAGTCTCCACCCGAAACATCATATAACTACATGATAATTCACACTTTGAAGGTCAATTCTATGTCAAGCATGCAATTTTGCAGCAGTAGATAATAAAAATATTTTTGCTTTTGCTAACAAAAAATCAATACAGTAATAACAACAATACCAGTGCAAGAAAACCAAAAGACCCTACTGTAACCAAAGACAGTCCATCAAAGTTCATAGTGAGGTTAGTATTGTGTAGTGTGCTCACAAGCCTGATGGTTGTTGAAAAGAAACTATTTTTAACCTGATGGTTATGGTTTTCAAATTTCTATACCCTTTTCCCGATGATACGAATGAAATGAGAGCGTGACTAGGGTGATGTGGGCCTTTGATTACCTTGGCTGCCTTAATGGGGCAGCGCTTTCTATAGATCCTTTTGATGATAGTTTTTGCTTTGTTGATAAAATGCTACTGACCAGAAGTATCTCTAAACTAAATTAAACTAACCTAAACTAAACTAAACGTTTTCTTCACAGATACAGTCTAACTTGCCAAATATTACCAGTCTACTGTTTTTTATCAGGCATTTATTTTGCAAAGAGGAATCTCCTCAGATTCTGGTGAACTTCTACCGCTGCACCATCGAGAGCACCCTTACCAATCACAGTATGGCATTGTAACTGCTCTGTCTCCGATCGGAAAGCACTGCAGAGGGTGGTGAAAATTGCCCAACGCATCACCGGTTCCTCACTCCCCTCCATTGAGTCCGTCCAAAGCAAGCGATGTCTGCAAAGAGCACGCAGCATCGTCAAGGACTGCTCTCACCCCAGCCACAGTCTGTTTACCCTCTTACCATCCGGGAGGCGCTACACGTCTCTCCGTTGCCGGACCAGCAGGTCCAGGAACAGCTTCTTCCCTGCGGCTGTTACATTACTTAACTCTGTACCTCGGTGATTGCCAGTCACCCACCCCCCCCCCCGGACACTCCTTCCCCCGGGAAAAATTGCACTACGACGACTGTATGTACGAATATATATTTATATATGATAGTTTCCAGCTACAGTGGCAGGATTATACCAAAATAAAACAACGGCTCCAATATACAAGCAACATCTACTGCTCTTTGCAGAATGTAACACAGGAAAATTACAATCATGGACGGAGAGAGCACCATTGAGCCCACAGCCTTTTCCTCTCCTCACATTGCCACCCTACGGAAAAGGCGGGTGGCGGAACCTGCATGGGCCGAATGGAGCTTCGATGGTGGTGTGGCCTCGGTGGCGGTGGAGCCTCTTTGGGAGTACCACCCTGAGGGGCGGGGGGGAGGGGAAGAACAAAGGAGGAGCCGGTGTGGGGAATCGGGTGGGAGGTGGTGAAAAGAGGAGCCAGCTTACTTTATAACTTTGTCAGTAGGTGGGCGCTATTTGCATACCTTGGGTATGCAAGCAAAGAATTTCACTGTGCCTTGCCACATGTGACAATAATGTATTCTATTCCATTCCATTCCAAAATAAAGCTTATTCCACTGTTAGGAATGAGAATCATGGCTGAAATCTAACCTATCCTCATTTTATAAAATTATGCACAATTATAGTTACACAATAAGAGCTTCTCGGAAGGTGACTCTCTATCTTAGCATAATTTAACTCTAAATCGTTTGAAGGCTTTCTGGCGAATTAGTAATTAATTGAATAAATAAAACAAGTCTCTGGCAAGCTTAAGTCTGAACTGTAAATAAGCTTCACTTCGGAAATCCTTAAGAAATCCCTTGGTTCACTGCTATTGTTTCTTTCTGACTTTTTAATCGTCTGCAAATACTTGAGATGGGATCAACTGCTTCAGTAGAAAAGATTTACTTTCACTGTTTTGTATGAGTGGCTCTGAAGAAACTCACAACCTTGTTTCACCAGCATAATCTAGTCTTCCAATTATTAGAAACAGCAGGAATTTGTCTTTCATGTTTGGGATACAAAGTGTTTCTTTAAGCAAGTCAACAGCTAACACGTTATCCTCATACTACTTAAAGAGAGGCTTGTGTTCTTTTCAAATGATAAGATGATTCGAACCTTTCTTACAGAATTGAGGAATTTGTAAAGTGCTTTTGTTTCTAATGTCCTCTTGACTTTTCAGCAAATTATTTAAATATTTAGGCAATTGGGACAACTGGACCCACCTTCTGCATATCTCCCGAAGCCCATTGCCGAATAGTAAAAGGCCTGGATAGAGTGGATGTGGAGAGGTTGTATCCACTAGTTGGAGAGTCTAGGACCAGAGGTCACAGCCTCAGAATTTAAAAATGTTTCTTTAGGAAGGAGATGAGAAGGAATTTTAGTCAGAGGATGTTAAATCTGCGGATTTAATTGCCACAAAAGGCTGTAGAGGCCGTCTATGGATATTTTTAAGGCAGAGATAGATAGAGTTTTGATTGGTGCTGGAGTCAGTGGTTATGGGGAGAAGACGGAGTATGAGGTTAAGAGGGAAAGATCAGCCATGATTGAATGGTGGAGTAGACTTGATGGGCTGAATTGCCTAATTCTGCTCCAGTCACTTATGAACTCTTCTTGATTTTCCCAGATCTATCAGGTGTGGGATGGATCTATGTAATCTCAACAGTTAGACTTCAGGTCTTAGTTAAATGAAGTCAACAGACTGATATGTAGGAAGAAACTGCAGATGCTGGTTTATACCAAAGATAGACACAAAAAGCTGGATTAACTCAGCAGGTTAGGTAGCATCTCTGGAGAAAAGGAATAGGGGATGTTTTGGGTCGAGATCCTTTTTCAGACTAAGAGTCAGGGGAGAGGGAAAAAAGAGATATGAAAAGTACAAAGAAACAAATGAATGAAAGACTGTTGCTGGGTATTAACCAGTAAGTTAGTTTATTGTAACGTGTACCGAGGTACAGTGAAAAGCTTTTGTTGTCTGCTTCGGTGGGCGGAGCGACTCTCGTCAGCAGCGGCCTCTGCAGTCCGTCTGTGTTTTATTATTTTTTGTCTCGTTTTTATGTAGTTTTTGTGTTTTTTTTTGTTGGGGTATGTGTGTGGGGGGGTGGCGGGGAGGGGGTAACTTTAAAATCTTTCCCCTGCACGGGAGACCCGACCTTTTCTTTGGCGGGTCTCCGTTGTCGTTGGGGCTGCAACGTGGAGCGGCCTCCAACAGGAACGACCTGGGGCTCCAGCTGCGGAACTGCCGACTACTCACCGTCGCGGAGCTGGCCGAGTCTGGAGCGGGTGGAGCTGTGGTGGAGCGCTGCTGTGACCCGACCTCCGGAGATTCGGAGGCTGCAACTGCGGGTTTGGCGGACGACGGCACCGGGAGCCCGCGGGTCCCTGCTGGGAGACCGCTTTTCGGGGCTTCCGCAGCGGCGACTTCTCCCGCCCGAGTTGCGGGGTTGAAGAGCACCTGAGCAGGGCCTTACACCACCGCCCCGCGCGGCTTGGAATGGCCACGGGACTTTGCGAGCGCACGCCGGGGCTCCAACAACTAGACCCGGTGCACGACCTTGCATCACCCGGCGTGGCTTTAATGGCCGCGGGACAATCGCCATCGCCAGCCGGGGGCTTTGACTTTGACACTGACATCGGAGGGGAGAGTGCAGTGGAGAGATAAGTTTTTTTTTGCCTTCCATCACAACGATGTGATGGATGTTTGTGTAAACTGTGTTGTGTCTCGGGTCTTTTTGTTTTGTAATGTATGGCTGCAGAAACGACATTTCGTTTGGACCTCAAGGGGTCCAAATGACAATAAATTGAATTGTATTGTAACAGTCAGCAGAAAGACAATACATGATTACAATCGATCCATTTACAGTGTATAGATACACGATAAGGGAATAACGTTTAGTGCAAGGTAAAGCCAACGAAGTCCGATCAAGGACTGCCCGAGGGTCATCAAAGAGGTAGATAGTAGTTCAGCACTGCTCTCTGCTTGTGGTAGGATGATTCAGTTGCCTGATATCAGCTGGGAAGAAACTGTTCCCGAATCTGGTGGTGGTGCATTTTCACACTTCTATACCTTCTGCCTGATGGGAGTGGGGAGAAGAGGAAATGGCCAGGATGTGACTCATCCTTGATTGGCCTTGCAGAGGCAGTGTTAGATATAAATGGAGTAGATGGAAGGGAGGTTGGTTTGTGTGATGGTCTGAGCTGTGTCCACAATTCGCTGCAATTTTTTTGCGGTCTTGGATGTTGTTCCCAAACCAAGATGTGGTGCATCTCGATAAAATGCTTTCTATGGTGTATCTGTAGAAGTTGGTGAGAGTTGTAGGGGACATGCCAAACTTCCTAAGTCTTGTAAGGAAATAAAGGCATCGGTGTGCTTCAATATGGGTGGTCCAGGAGAAGTTGTTGGTGATATTCACTCCTAAGAATTTGAGGTTTTCAACCATCTCTACTTTGGCACCGTCAATACAAACATGGGTAAGTGTACCGCTTCGCTTCCTGAAGTTGATCACTATCTGCTTTGTCATGCTGACATTGAGAGAAAGGTTGTTAGCTCTACACCAGGATCCGATCGCCGGCGCGGTGGAGCTAACATCCCCGCGATGCGGGAACTAATTGCCCCGATGGGGAGGGTATAAACTCTGCCAGCTATGGGAGTTAAGATCATCCCATCAACGGAAGGCTCGAGACCCTCGACCACGGGAGAACAAAGAAGGGAAGATATTTGAACTTTTTTTCGCCTTCCATCACAGTGACGAATGTGGAGGAGTCACTGTGGTGGATGTTTATGTTAAAATGTATTTTGTGTGTTCCATTGCTTTATATTTGTATGACTGACATGGCAAATGAAATTGCTAGTGTGTTGCAAATCATACTTGGCTAATAAAGTATTATTGTGATTGTGATTGTGAATAGGAGCCTGACGTAGGTGTCTATCTTATCCATGTGTTCTAGGTATGAGTGTAGGGCTAAGACGATGGCATCGTCCGTGGATCTGTTGTGGCGGTCGGCGAACTACAGTGGGTCAAGGCCACTGGGTAGACTGGATTCCATTGCTAGCCTCTCAAAACATTTCATGATGGTGGAGGTCAAGGCCACTGGACGAAAGTAATTTAGGCATGAGGTCTTGCTTTTCTTTGGCACTGGGATTAAACACTGCACATTAAACAAAATGACATTGGGATTCAAGTGACTCAGTCCCTGGCAATTGCACACAGGTACTGTCCAGTGAAGGATGGGCAGTGAGGAACAGTCAAGGCCAGGAAGATGAAGGCAACTATAAAGGGTTCAATCAGAAGCTGTCAAAAAATCCTTCAACATTGCCAATAACCTGCGAGAAACACATCTGCACGTTCACTATATTTCCATCATCTCGAGAAGGATCCCGACCAGAAACATCAGTTATCCATGGTCCCCAGGGATGATGCCTGACCCACTGAGTTGCAACATTTAGTGTGTTTTCTTGATAATCCAGCAACTGCAGTTCCTTATTTCTATATTTAGGGACTTGGTTTTCAACACATTTTCTTCGTTGATTGATACTTCAGTCAGCAGCTACCTCACAGCTACAACACCCTGTGTTCTGTGTGGCGTTTGCTTGACCTCCCTGTGACCTCATGGATTTCCTTGAGTGCTCTGGACCATGCAACATCTCAAAAAGGTTCATGTTAGTATGTTAATTGGCCACTGTAAATTGTTGCTCATGTATGGATGTGATGGATCTATGTATAGATGAATGAATCTGTGGAGAGTTGATGGGAATGTGGGGAGCATAAAATGAGTAAGGGTAAGATGAGTGTAAAATGGGTGGTTGGTGTGGACTCAGTGGGCCAAAGGACCTTTTTCCATGCTTCATATAAAGGTCTCTGTGTGATTACCTGATTACCTCAATTGCCTGATTGAAGTAAAAAAACCCCCATCTGTTTTGTTGATCTGACTGTTTGTGGCTCCAGATTTAACAATGTGGTTGACTAGGAAATAATCTAACTTGTTAATGGGCCACACTGCTTGGAGTCAACTAGGCCATTGACATCAACGTCCTGTTAATGAATAGATAATGCAAAAAACATGTCTGAGGCTGTCCTCACTGAAATGTAGTTACCTCCAACCCAGCAAACATACAATGTTTCTCACTGAAGTTCAGGTAAAAGAGTCATTTTTAGAGCATATTGAGCAGGTATGACCTCCTGCTCAGAGCCTTCCTCATCATCTCTTTCCACTTCCCTCTCATCTGTCAGCTTGTCCTGCTCTAGGTGCCAAAACATAAACTGGATATTTTTGTTACAGATTCCAATATCTGCAGTCTCCTGTGTTTCTTCTCTGCTCTGAGTGCCCATCTCTGATTGTCCCAGTCATACTGTACTCAGAGGGTGAATGCGTCATGTGGTACTTAAGATCACCGGACAGCATCATACCGTTGTCAGACTATGGTGACATTCAGTGGATTCAACCTGGAAGAAGGTTGATTCCAGTGAATGCCACCACAAACTGACAAGGGTATGATGCTGAAGATATACACAAAAAGCTGGAGTAACTCAACGGGACCAGCATCTCTGGAGAAGAGGAATGGGTGATGTTTCAGGTCGAGACCCTTCTTCAGACTCGACCTGAAACGTCTCGACACGAAATGTCACCGATTCCTTCTCTCCAGAGATGCTGCCTGTCCCGCTGAGTTACTCCAGCTTTTTGTGTCTATCTTCAGTTTAAACCAGCATCTGCAGTTCCTTCTTACACAAGGGTATGATGCTGTCAGGTGGTCTTAAGTACAGCACAATTCATTTACACAGAAGTTGACAATTCCTTTAAATAGGTTGGTGGTGTTTTCCTCCTGTTGTTGGATGTTTCCTGGTACATGCATTTAATAGAGAGCATTATTTGAAGCTTTGTACTTTGAATTAACAATAGCATCAAATCAGTGTTGAATGAAAACTGGTGTTATAATCTGCCTAGTATTCCCAATACCAGCCAGTGTAAGCAATGCATCTGCAAAAGCCTATGTATGACAATTAACATAATTTGTGATACAGTATAGTCATCATATTAGAATTGATATAACATCCATTGTGCTGTAATAATGGGCACCAAACTGCTAATTTTGGGGATTACATATCTACTATGAAAACTATCAGAAGGAGAAAATACAACAAATTTAGTGAAAAAAAGCAAGAATTGAAAGAGAAAATAATTACTCTGATAACACTGACTGAAGTATTGCGTAACTTGGTTTACATCTGATCTCCCTCAGTTGCTTAAATCAACCCAATGCAGCAATGGAAGCAACAATTAACCTTATTCTTCTTGGACTAAGGGAGATAAAGAAATCAACCCAGAATCCCATCTCTAATCCTGATCCAGTTCCCCCCTGCTGGAAAACGGATATTCGGGTGAAAATTGGATTGGCTTTCGTCTAACACATTCCATATTTAAATGAGCTAAGACCCCTGAGGTCCACAAAACTCAGTTAACAAAGAGACCAATTAGCATGATCTAAAATTATGATCTAAAACAATAGTTGAATATAATATTTTACAAAATCAATCCAAGTTAAGATTGCAGATTGATGCTGAAGATTTTTTTTAAACACTTCAGATAATTGTGGTAAACTTGGCCTGAGATTTTAACTTTAGCTTCAGGTTATCAGAATTGATCTATTCAGATCAATCGGATCATTACCCATTATCTTGTCATGGTTTTTAAATCCCTAACTAAACAATCTCACCCTTAACTAAACAAACATACCACAGTCACAAAATGTGATTAACTGCTTTTCCAATGTGATAATCATTGGTAAAGGAATTGAAAAAATCGTTCTGGATCCAGGAAAGTAGGCTAATCATTTATAGTCAAAATATTCAAGGTAGTAAGAAATGTGTTGTTAGCAGCCAAAGCTTAATTACTTGTTTTCTTTACTTATTGTCATTCTGCAGTTTTGTTTCTCTTCTTCCTTCTTTAGCAGAGAGTGATAACCTCTAGAGTGTGCTGAAGGTGTGTTTGATATAGGGGTCAGTAGGCATCTTCCAGTGGCAAGAGATTGTTCAGGTATAAGCCTGAACTTGAGTCTCCAGATTATATCAAGGCAGAGCTTGATACTATCGTATCCAAATATCAACAACTGGACCTCAGTCAGGAGTCATTGAACATCAACTGAGAATCAGAAATCTGACCAACATACAATGCCCTCCATAATGTTTGGGACAAAGACCCATCATTTATTTATTTGCCTCTGCACTCCACAATTTCAGATTTGTAATAGAAAAAAAATCACATGTGGTTAAGGTGCACATTATCATTTTTATACATTTTGGTTTCACCATGTAGAAATTACAGCTGTGTTTATATATAGTCCCCCCCCCCCCCCCCCCTCCCCCCCCCCCCCCTTTTCAGGGCACCATAATGTTTGGGAAACAGCAATGTCAAGCAAATGAAAGTAGTCATGTTTAGTATTTCATTGCGTATCCTTTGTATGCAATTACTGCTTGAAGTCTGCGATTCATGGACATCACCACTTGATGTGTGTCTTCTCTGGTGATGCTCTGCCAGGCCTGTATTGCAGCCATCTTTAGCTTATGCTTGTTTTGGGGGCTAGTACATTTCAATTCCCTCTTCAACATACAAAAGGCATGCTCAATTGGGTTCAGATCAGGTTATTGACTTGGCCACTCCAGAATTGACCATTTTTTAGCTTTGAAAAACTAATTTGGTGCTTTAGCAGTATGTTTGGGATCATTGTCTTGCTGTAGAATAAATCGCCGGCTAATGGATTTCGAGGCATTTGTTTGAACTTGAGCAGATAGGATGTGTCTATACACTTCAGAATTCATGATGCTACTACCATCAGCAGTTGTATCATCAATGAAGATAAGTGACCAGTACCTTCAGCAGACATACATGCCCATGCCATAACACCCCTCCCACCGTGTTTCACAGATGAGGTGGTATGCCCAGGATCTTGGGCAGTTCCTTCTCTCCTCCATACTTTGCTCTTGCCATCAGTCTGATATTAGTTAATCTTCATCTCATCTGTCCACAATACTTTTTCCAGAACTGTGGTTGCTCTTTTAAGTACTTCTTGGCAAACTGTGACCCGGCCATCTTACTTTTGCAGCTAACCAGTGGTTTGCATCTTGCAGCGTAGCCTCTTTATTTCTGTTCATGAAGTCTTCTGCGGACATTGGTCATTGACAAACCCACACCTGACTCCTGAAGAGTGTTTCTGATCTGTCGGACAGGTGTTTGGGGGGTTTTCTTTAATATAATGAGAATTCTTCAGTCATCAGCTGTGGAGGCCTTCCTTGGCCTGCCAGTCCCTTTGTGATTAGTAAGCTCACCAGTGCTCTCTTTCTTCTTAATGATGTTCCAAAAACAGTTGATTTTGGTAAGCTTAAGGTTTGGCTGATGTTTCTAACAGTTTTATTATTGTTTCTCAGTCCCATAATGGCTTCTTTGACTTTCATTGACACAACTTTGGTCCTCATGTTGATAAACAGCAATAAAAGTTTCCAAAGGTGATGGAAAGACTGGAAGAAAGACTAGGTGCTGAGAGCTCTTATCCCTGCATTAAGGAGGCAATTACACACACCTGAGCAATTACAAAGTCTGTGAAGCCATGTGTCCCAAACATTATGGTGCCCTGAAATGATGGGGACTAGGTATAAACACAGCTATAATTTCTACATGGTGAAACCAAAATGTATAAAAATGGCCTTTATTAAAATCTGACAATGTGCACTTCAACCACTTGTGATTTGTTCTACTACAAATCTCAAATTGTGGAGTACAGAGGCAAATAATTAAATGATGGGCCTTTGTCCCAAACATTATGGAGGGCACTGTAGATCCACTGACTTACATCTCTCCTGTCAGCGCAGCAGCAGGGATTAAACAGTACAGCACAAACCAGAAATTACCTCTGATTTGATTAGATATCAGGAAATACCAAAGTTTTCTCCATAGCTTTGTACACTTTACAATCATAAACCTAACCCTAAATCATGAGTCTTCTTGATTGTACCCACCAAACATTACAACATTTACAGGTCGAAGAATTGTCGACCTTTCAAGGTAAAGATGGAAAACTTAGATTGCTGTGTTAGTCAATAAAATAGTTGAAATGTTGGGAAATGTTTATTCTTTGAGGCAAACAGTTTGGTTACAAGAGAAAAGAAAAAAAGATGACAATGTTTGCACAGCAATGTTTTCTAAAGGACAAAGTGCACAGATGGGGCTTAACAGAGACTACATTAAAGTGGATTTCAGAAAAACAAAAGGATGTGAGAAAACCAACAGCATATGTGGTTTTGCATAGAAACAGATGTTCAGCAAGCCAGGCAACATTTTTGGAGAGAGAAGCAGAGTTAATATTTCAGATCAATTACTCTTCATCGGAATATTGACTCTGTTTTTCTCTCCACAGATGCTGTCTGCCCTGCTGAGTGTTTCTCGCATTTATTTCAGATTTCCAGTGTCTATAGATAATTTTATTTTCTTCTGTTGCTCCACTCCGCTGAGATAAAAATGTTACCAATTGAGTATTATTAAAAGCATAGGGCATAGGCCCCCATGGGCTTCAGAAAGAAAAACAATATTCAATTCCTGCATAACCACCTAGAATTTGGTCCAATGCAGCAGAGTTAGACTTATTTTAAAATATATGCTACTGAGCAGTGGCAGAAGATGCACTTGATCCTGAAGAATTGTAATGACAGAGTTGGGAACCAAAACTGCTATCCATGGTAATGCATCACATTACATATGACATGTGTGCTACCTGTACCTGCTTATCGGGAACTATTATGACAAATCTTACTTGAGTAAAACTTAGACTATAATTAAGAAAGCTGGCTGGAAAATTACTTGGTATAACTGCGTCATGAGGATACGGATTCTGTATATGTCGCAAAAGTAGTTTCATTTATGATCTTCCAATATCTTCAAAAATGCATAGAACTCTCTCATCAACTTTGTAACACAATAGATCAGTTTAAAATAAATTGAGCACACGATTTCACTGCTGCATTTAATGAGGCTATGCTCAAGAGACAGCCACAATTTTTCAAATAATATTTTACAAATCCAAGAGCAGGATTCATCTTCCAGCTCTACAAAATGTAAAAAAGGTAGGTTCGCCCTTCACCTTCTATGCTCACTCTCCTCTAAATCTACTTCCCACCATCAGTCCAGTAACTGGATAATTGTTTATGTCATCAATGCAGAGGAATCCTCACATTGCAATGCAATTACATTTTCTGCACTGAATACTGAATGAAAAATATCATCATGTTGACATTTTGCATTTCAATTTTTTTCTTTTAGAAGTCTAGGAAAATAATAATTTTTTTACAGCTTATATGAAAAAATCAATCTTCGGATGTTATATAGAAGCAAGGATCTAAAAATTGAACCAAGACAAGATGACAGCAAAATTAGTCTGAATGGCTCAGGTAGATGTTTTAGGAACTGCTGAATGGATTGTTCAGGGTCATTTTTTGTTTATACTTTCTGAGGTAAAAATAAGACAACTGGTAAGATTTTAAAACATTTTGTGATCAAGGAACAGGTTTGCATAGATACTGCTGAAGTTGCACCTGCATCTGATTATAAAAAATTGTCAGTTTCCTGACAACATCCTGTTGGATTGAGTCAAGCTGGCTAGCTACTGAGCAGGATAGACATTTAGCATTGAGCTCTAGCAGAGAAAACAGAAGGAACAGAAAAGTCAGGAGTGAGATGCAGAGCTTGAAAGCAAAGGGAGAAATTGGATGCTGGGATCAGGGAACGATTAGGTTTTGAAGAAGAAAGTAGATTTGAGGCCAGAATCAGTGAAGCCTGAGGGGACAAAGGTGGTTTCCATCTCTATTAACAAACATCATTTGGTAACTCATCTCGAAGCAAACTCCTATTTTTAATTTCAAAAATATAACACATTCGCAATATGTACACAGAAAATACAGTTGCTACACATCTTCCTTTACACTCATTGTACCATCAATTTAGTATGTTCTCTTATAATATTTCAATGTCACTCCTATTTCCATCTTAAACAATGCACAATGAAACATTTGGGAGGCCATTACCCAGGTCCAGCCTTTCAGTGTTCCCAACTATTGTTGGGGTAGGACCCCTACTATTGTCCTTCTCTGTAGAGCCTTTGTATTGGCTGAAGTGAGTTTAGTTTAGTGATAAAGTGTGGGAAAAGGCCCTTTGACCCACCGAGTCCACACTGACCAGCATCACCCATTCACAGTAGTTGGATAGTATCTCCCTTGTTCATCCATTCCCTATACACTAGAGGCAATTAACAAAGGCCAATTATCCGAGAAACCCGCATGTCTTTCAGCTGTGGGGAAAAAATAGAGCACCTGGAGGAAAGCCACGTAGTGACAGTGGATAATGTACAAACCTCACACCTGGAGATTTGTGCAATGCAACCTGTCGGACAAGCTCCGTCATGGATCCCCACTGAAAGGGAACACAGTTTGGGTATCTGCCATGACACAGTAGCAGGATATGGGTCACACGTGCACCATGTGCAGCAACAGCAAGAGCACCTCACATCGGATGATCAGATTCTTGCCCGCCATCGAGAAGGAGCTTTGCCCCAACGTCCAATTTCTGTTGGAATTTGTCTCTCCACTCCTGCCAATTTTTACTGCACACCCGATTCCTCCAAACCAAATCCCCGGCAACTTCATGTAGTCAGACCTGACAGTGAAGGGAACAGAGGATAGGTCCAATATTTTTATTTTTTATTTTTAAAATAAAGTTTATTTCCTGGGAATAATTATTACTCTATCAACAGGCAGAGAATGGGGTAAGGAGGGAGAGATAGATCTGCCATGATTGAATGGCATAGACTAGATGGGCCAAATGGCCTAACTCCTATCACTTATGACCTTATGAACAAGGATGATCCCTTTGTGAATCTCCCCATCTCAGTGCCTCTCTCCTCCTTAATACCAAACTCATGCCTCTTGCTATAGTCTCTGTTAATGTGAATGTGATTCACATTTACTTAATCCTTCCGGTGCCTTGGGGTATTTTGATCCAGTAAAGACGTAATGTAAGTGTGAAGAAGGGTCCCGACATAAAATGTCACCTACACATGTTCTCTAGAGATGCTGCCCGACCCACTGAGTTACTCCAGCACTTCACCTATTTTTTTGAAAACCGGCATCTGCAGTTCTTTGTTTTTTTAATAGTCTGTAATTCCAAATTATTGGTGCAGACTGTTATAATTTAAATTTACATGTGCAAATATTACCATTTTTAAAGTTTTACTTCAATGAGCAGTTAAATCCCAAATAAAGGTGGAACAAATGTTTCCTCAGCCAAAATATTTAAATAAGCCTCATTTGGATGAGAGCTCTGAATGGCATTCATCCCATGTACTTTATCTAACCAGCAAGTACTTTGCGATAAACAAGATAGCATTCAGTGGAATGTAAACCTCCTCCGAGAACACATTTTCTTCCCAACTGTGTTGAGTGAGGATAAGATAATCAATGGAGGAGTTAATGATTTATAGCTCCCCATGTGGTATAACTATGGGCCAGTGATAATATATTGCTTGCTATATATTGCTCACTCCAAGAAAAATAATATATTAAAAATATATATGGTATATAGCATTTTATCAATGTCATTACTTTGTGATTTAATGTATGGGGTTAAAGCATACGTTTCTTCTGCATTCCACACTGCCTCTGGGGATATAAAAAAGTCAACTATAAATTATAATCAATTATAATCAATATGTTATTTGCTTTTGTATCATAGTCACATTTGATTTTTACAATCTATTTATTAATGACTTAGGAAATTCTAAATCCAAACATAAAACTGCGTTTCCAGGTTCCAAAGGGCATTCCATTTAATTTCTCATAATAGATTGTTACCTAAATGTCTAATTATGATATTCAGACAATTAAAGTCTAGATTAAGAAATTAGTTACATGGCCAGAAACCGACTTGATATTAGATGAGCAAGAAGCATGGATCTTCTCTGAGTTTTCCGATCTCTCACAAGTCATGACATTTGGCCTTGATGACCCAGGGCTAACAAGTAGAAAAGAGCCAGGATTCTCACCTCCAACTGCTATCCAAGTGCCCCCCTGCTGTAAATATCTTTTCCTTGGCCACTGGATGAAGACTGGGAGAATAGTGATTTCGGAGTGCTGATGCTGTCCATTCAGGCTCACACCCCAAGAATGTTTACTTGGTGGCGATGGGAAATAAAATTGTCTTAAAGAGAAAGAGGGAGAAAATCTGTGAAAGGAAGAATGAATCTAGGAAGGAAAGATTGAGTTGCACGCGTGCCTGGTGGCACATTTGATAAGGAATTAACGTAGCTTAACGTGGTACACTTTACCTCGAGATCTGCTAAGATGACCATTTGTGTTTGCTATAACAAGGATCCAACAACCATCTCAAATCAATCACCGCACAGTTGATCAGATCGGGCTGTTTCGTGGACCGGTAAAATATCTTCTCAATTGATGATACCTGCCGCCTTTAGCCACGAATAGCAAAACCGGTTAACAAGGATCAAGGATGCGGCCTCAGATAATACTTGAAGGGCAGGAATTCGCAAAAAAACCCCAATCTAAAATAGATATCAATGTAAACTAAAAAAGATCACGTCCTTGTTTTGAGAAAATAAGAAACGAAGGGCGTTAAAGTGAATGGACTTCTTAATGGTTTGGCGCTCGTGTGTTAATGTGGGGGAATTACTGTAACTGGGCAACACCGTAAAACTGTTACTACTGTTGGTGCGAATATTGAGATTTAAAATGAAGGCAGATGAAAAAACGTAAAAGTCGAAGGGAAATGGGAGGGGGTGCTGATTTGAATGTGGAGGCGGGACATGCTTTGAGGTAGTACTGGTAATGTACTCGGGAGCTCGGAAGGCAGGAGGTGAGAGCTTCTGTTAATCTTTGCAGTTTAACAAGGGTCAGAAAGCGCACGAACAGTGTAGTGTCTGTCACCGGTTACCTCTCTGACGGAGGATCCATTGGATTTCAACGCACGAATGAATTATAATCTTTGGTTGGCAAAGAAAATGAAATTCGGAAGAGCCTCTCGGTAAGTTTGCTGAAAGGATGACGGGGTTGATCCTCGGGTAGGGTTTGGGTGCAGTGTTCACCGCTATCTGATATGTTTTTTAGGTTCCTCTCTGCGGTGATCTTCATCTTACAAACTGCGGGAACTGAAGCTGGTGAGTGATTTAAGTGACGCTGGGCCGGTTCTAGTCATCTCTATTTCTTGTGACATCTTGTAATACCCACCGTTTATCTATGGTCGGTTTCAGGCTGTGAAGGTCAACATTGTGAGGATAAAGACACTCTGGAATCCGCTGCTCAGAAACACACAGAGAAAACTCACAGATCATCTTTGAGACGTTTTAATCAATTTAACAAACAGGCAGAAGACCGAAAGTTTCGAAGCCATGAAGCGGTCATACCGTTCACTGGAATTACGGACAGTAAGTCACCACAATTTAAAAAAAGCCACTGTTGCAAATAGGGGCAGAACCTAATAGTGGCTCAGCTGTTAAATAACGGCGGCGGGACATTGTAATCGCCGATAAAATGGCTTAATATGTACAAATGTTACAGTTCACGTTGCAATATTTATACAGAAGTCGTAAACTTTATCCGAGTTTCGTTTCAATTGCCACGTCCCCCCAATCAATCAATCACATCTTCAATAATCTCTCTTTAGCTTTTTAATCCTTATCCAAACAAACTAGTCTTAACTAGGTAAACATAGCACGCTCGCTTGGTTTTATTATCATCCTACCAGCTGGGTGGGAAAATCTTTCGAGGGGAAAAAGTACCGCTTTAAAATCATAATTATTGACTACATTTTAAGCTCTAAAAGGACATAGACATAAAATAATATATTTGATCCTTCGTGGAATAGCAGAACATCCTTGAAGGGATGAATAGCCCACTTCAATTCCCATGCCAAATGCGCAAAAATTCACACCCTTTTGTTGGACCCTCGGTGCGAGGGACGATTCGGCCAAGAAACTGACCCTGTTCCGAATTACAAATGTTAGTCAATCGAAATGATGCAACTCAAAAAGACTTTGGTTAGGCCGCATTTGCCGTCTGAAGAAGGGTTTCGGCCCGAAACGTTGCCTATTTCCTTCGCTCCATAGATGCTGCTGCACCCGCTGAGTTTCTCCTGCTTTTTTGTGTACCTTTGCTGTATTGCGTGCCGTTCACCTGGCCCCATTGCAGGAATGATTTGGAAGCGTTGGAGAGGGCGCAGAAGAGGTTTACCAGAATGCTGCCCGGATTAGAAGGGTTCATCTACAGGGATAGACTTGGATTGTTTTCTCTGGAACGTGGGAAGTTGAGGGAAGACTTGATAGAAATATATAAAATGACGAGGAGCATATAGATAGGTTAAACAGTCAGAACCCTTTTTTTCATAGGAAATGTGCAACACAGAGGACATGGGTATACAATGAGAGGGGGAAAGTTGAATGCTGTATGCTGGGCAAATATATTTTAGTCAGAGTTGTGGCGACCTGGATAGCACACGGAAGAGCAGGGTATAGAGGGATATGGATCATGTACAGACAGATGAGATGAGTTTAAATTGGCATAATGTTCGGCATCAATATTGTGGCCCGAAGGGCCCATCCTGTGCTGCACTATTTTATGTTCCATGACAATGTGTGTGTGTTGGGAGGGAGAGGAGGGGGTTGGGGGGGGGGGTTCTTTGTATCCAGATTTTCAAGTATAAGTAAGCAAAATTATTTTGCTGATCTCTGTATTGCAATTTGTAAACTTTATCTTCACTGAAACCTGTACCATATGACTTTCAGGCAAGGCATAACTAATATAAACATTTGAAAAACAAGCCTGTGAATGATGAGAGGGTTGGAGTCTTGATTTTCAATCCAAAAGAAATATATCAGCATTTCTTTGGAGCTTGTTTTGTTTGTAGTTTTAAGTTTGCGATTTTCAAATGAAATTGAGAGTTGGATGCAACTCGGCATCAAAATGGATGCACAGGTTTAAGGTTGAGCTCAGGACAAAATTCCAATTTATTCAATGTTAGTTGAATGAATAATGTTGGCAGGACTTCAGGATTAACCACTTCAATTCTTCTTACAGCAGTGCAAAGCCAGTTCTTATGTTCACCCAAGAGGGTCTCATCTTAACATCTCAATAGAAAGATAATACAGTATCCTTAATCACACAGTCCTTCCTTAGTACTAAACTGAGGTATTGGCCTGAATTATGTTTCAAATTCTCTGAAGTGGACTTGAATTCATAACCTTCTGACTGAGGGGCACTAGTACTGCCACTAAGGCAGAGCTGATAAATACAAATCTCTAGACCCATGAAATGTAACAAGTTAAGTGTGCTTTGTGGACCAGGTGGTTGATAGTTATAATCTCTTACTTATTGTCCCTCAATTTGAATTTGCCTGATTGAAAATGCTGAGAAATCCAACAAAAGTAAATATTCAGTCTGAAGAAGGGTTCTGACCCAAAACGTCACCTGATTCAATGATATTTTATTGTGACATGTATTTAGGTACAGTGAAATGCTTTGTTTTGCATATGACCAGGTAAAATCATATAGCAGGCCCCATCTAGGCAGTACACAAAATGTTGCCATGTTTTGGCACCGACAAAATTACAAAAGTTCACCGAACATTTCTATCTACTGCTTGTGTTTGTGATATATATAAATGACATGAACGTTAATATATTTAAGAAGGAACTACAGATGCTGGAAAATCGAAGGTAGACAAAAAGTGCTGGAGAAACTCAGCGGGTGAGGCAGCATCTATGGAGCGAAAGAAATAGGCAATGTTTCGGGCCAAAACCCTTCTTTAGATATAGATGGGTCGGTTAATAAGTTTGCAGACAACACCAAATCGGTCGAGTTGCATACGGTGTAGTAGGCTGTCAATGGATACAACAGGATTAAGTTCATTTACCAATATGAGTGGAGAAATGGCAGATTGAATTTAATCCTAGCAAGGGTGAGATGCTGCACTTTGGGAGTTTGAATGTAATGAGAAAGTATAAAGGCAAGATCCTTAACAGTAATGATGCACAGAAGGATCTTGTGGTCCAAATCTACTGAAAGTGGCAATACAAAGAGATAGAGCGGTAAAGAAGGCATATGACAGCTATTGGTTCAAACTAGTTCTATCATCTCTCATAATAAATCATATCTGCAGTGTAGATTGATTAATTGATTATCATGGAGTCATACAGCACAGAAACAGGCCCCTCGGCACAACTTGACCATGCTGAACAATATGCCCTATTTACAATAGTCCCACCTGCTTGCAATTTGCCCATATCCCTCTAAACCTTTCCTATTCATGTACCTGCCCAAATGTTTCTAAATGTTGTCATAGTAGCTGCCTCAATTACCTTCTCTGGCAGCTCATTCCAGATACCCAACCTGTGAAAAAGTTGCCCCTTGGGTACCGATTAAATCTTTCCCCTCTCTCCTGAAACCTATGATTCTTTATTCCCCAACATTGGATGAAAGATTGTGCATTCACCCTATCGACTCCCCTCAGGATTTTATACACATCTGTAAGATCACTCCTTAACCTCCTGCACTCCAAGGAATAAAGTCCAAGCTTGCCCAACATATCCCTGTAGCTTAAGGCCTCAAGTCCTGGCAACATCCTCTTCTTTGCACTCTTGAGATAGAAAGCTGGAGTAACTTAGCAGGTCAGATAGCATCGAAAATGAATACATGACGTTTTGGGTCAAAACCCTTCTCTAGTCACCCATTCCTTTTCTCCAGAGATGGTGCCTGACCCGCTGTGTTACTCCAGCTTTTCGCGTGTATATTCGTTTTAAACCAGCATCTGCAGTTCCTTCCTATATATTCTCTGCACTCTTTCCAGCTTAAGAACATCCTTCCTACAGCAGGGTGACAAAGGGTGGGTGTGATCACATGGAATTAGTGTGCGTGATCAATGATTGATGCAGCATGGAAACAAGCCCCTTGGTCCATGCCCATCATCATTGACTTCACACTTCCCTGTTAACCCACTTTTGCATCTGCTCCCTACATACTTGGGGCAATTTGCAGAGGGCAATTATGCTACAATCCTGCAAGGATGTGGGAAGAAAGCGGAGCATCCAGAGGAAACCCACATCATCACAGGGAGAACGTGCAAACTCCACACAGACTGCACCCAAAATCTGGGTCTGCGACGCTTTGAGGCAGCAGCTCTAACAGCTGCACCAGTGTGCCTTTACTTTGACTGTGTCACAGATATTGAAGGAAATGGCTCAAAATGGCCAATGCTATTTTTTCTGAAGGTTTACGATTTGTTTTCTTTCCCCAGGTAGCAGGCTGAACAGGAGTTGTTGTCAAAATGGAGGAACATGTGTACTTGGCAGTTTCTGCATTTGCCATAAACACTTTGTGGGAAGAAGTTGTGAATATGATGAACGCATTAGGTATGATCAATTGTGTCGCTCAAATTTAAGAATTTAAATCCTCTCAATTGGTTATAGTTGAGGTAGATATGAATTATATAGACCAGGATGGTGGACATTATAAATCTGTATCAAAACAGGTATAATCTTGTGGATACTGTTAAGGGAGATGACCTGCCAGGGGAGAGCAGCATCAGCAGTCAGGTCTGTGGCACCTAGCCTCACTCAGAGACACAGCGGGGAAGCGTAATGTCAGGCAGAGCCATGGTGGTAGGAAACTCGTTAGTTAGGGGAAACATACAGGAGATTCTGTGGCAGTAAATGAGACTCTAAGATAGCATATTGCCTCCCTGGTGCCAGGGTCCAGGATATCTTGGAGAAAATGCATGGCAGAAATTGTGCATGTGGACACAAATGGCATAGGCAGGAAAATGGATGAAGTCCTGTAGGTCGTTCGGTCAAAAGATTAAAAAGCAGGACCTCCAAGGAGGTAATCTTCAGATTACTCCTGGTGCCACATGCCAGTGATGATAGGAGCAGGAAGAAGGACAGATGAATGCGTGGCTGATGAGTTGGTGCAGGAGACAGAGATTCAGATTTTTAGTACACTGGGATCTCTTCTGGCACAGAGGTAACCTGTAGAAGAGGAATGGGCTGCACCTGAACAGGATGGGAACCAAAACCCTGGTAGACAGGTTTGCAAGTGTTACTTGGGTGGGTTTAAACTAGATTGACAGAGGGACGGGATCCAATGTAGGACTGAGGTGGGTGAGAGGTCGTAAGTTGGTATGGAAAGTGATGAAAGAAAGTTCAGTTGACAGAATAGGCAGAAGCATGGCAGGGAGCGAGGAAGGAATGTTGGATAGATTGCATTTACTTTAATGTGGTCTGATGGGTAAGATGGATTAACAGGACGTGGATAGTATGTGTGACTGGGAAGTTGTCGCCAATACCGAAACCTGGCTAAGAGGCGGACAGGACTGGTAGCTTAATGTTCCAGGTACAGATGCTGTGGATGAGATAATGGAGGGGATGTAGGTTTATTGATTAATGAGAATGCAACAATAGTAGTTTGAGACAATATTACTGATGATTTGTCCAGTGAGGCTATATGGATGGAGCTGAGACATAGAAAGATGATCACCATGGGACTATACTGTAGTCCCCCCAAATGGTCAAAAGGAATTTGAAGAAATATCTATTTTTAAACCAATTCAGTATTTCCCTTAATGCTAGCACACATTTAATGATTGTATCAAACGGAAAAGATTATTTACATTTAACTGGCTGAGTCCACATTTCAGGTAAAGATCACAGAGATCAGTATCAAATCAGAAAATAGGAATATTCCCCATTACGGGTTATCCTTTTTTTTGTTTTATTGTCCAGATTCATACATGACTATTGGTCATTTGTGTAAGGGTTACCTGTGTTTTATTTCTCTGTGACAGAAACTGTGGCTACATTCCTGAAGGAGCATGGGTGTCTAAAAATTGTACATGGTGTAAGTGCAGCTATGGGATTTTGCACTGTATCAAAGGATCTCAGGATGACTGTGGTAAGAAACATTGAGTTTCTTGTGATCTCAATCTTAATGTAAACTTTGTCATAGTGACCTTTCATCTTTTATTGGTAAAATACTGTATATCATCATATTCAGTACATATGATATCTCTATGAAATTAGTACATTTGTTTTCATTGATAACTAGTAACTTTGTCATTTCATAGAAGTGCTGAAGGTACGTTGACCAGTGTGTCATGGAGGGGGTGAGCTTTTTGTCCAAGATGCTCCGCAGTTTGACGAGCATCCTCCCCTCCAAGACCACCTCCCATGAATCCAACTCCGTCCCCAGGATGGAGCCAGCCTTCCTGATAAATTTAATAATCCAAGAAACCTATAAAAATGCAGGATTGTGATAATTGGTCAGAAAGGAGGTGGTGCTTGAGTTTGTTACCTGGTCAATTATATTATATGGTGTGGAAATTTCAAGAACCATCTTGCCTATCATTCATAACTGGCTACGGCTAGTTCAGTATTATAAAAATAGTACGAGCACTGAGTTTTAGGAAGGCTGGCCTGAAGCTGTGAGGAGGTGATGCATTAAGAGAGCTTTTTGAAGTAATAGTTGTAAGGACAGATGATTGTTTCTTTTTGAGGAGACAATGGTGATGGGTTTTAACAACAACAATTATATACAGCTACTAAGATGGTAAAATGTCCCAATTACATGGGGGATAATCAATCAAAATGTGACATTGAACTATTTATGTTTGAGAATAAAACACTTTTCATGTAAGATGACCCAAAGTTCAGGATGTGGAATAAACAAATGAGAAGGTTGGTGATTGAGACAATAGAAAGAAACCTAAGTAAAAATGTGGAGGTTCAATGCAATATGCCCGTAGGTTGAGGTAAGCTGGAGAATAAGGGCAGCACAGTGCCAGAGCTGCCACACAGTGCCAGAGACCCGGGTTCAATCCTGACCTGGGGTGTTGTCTGTATGGAATTTGCATGATCTCCTTATGACAGTGTGGGTTTACTCCCACATCCCAAAGACCTATGGGTTTGCAGGTTAATTGGCCTCAGCATATTGCCCCTAGTGTGCAGGGACTGGATGCAAAAGTGGACTAACATTGAACTAGTGTGGATGGGTGATCGATGTTCGGTGTGGACTAGGTGGGCAATGGGCATGTTTCCATGCTGTATCTCCATCTCAAAACAATGTAATCATTTTTAATGGTGTCAACTTTGGAGCTAAATAATTTTCTGATTTGCTTTTAATCAGTTAATATCAATTTCTCTGTGCTTATCCTTCTATTTCTTTTATGCTTCAGATATTAAAAGAGATTTAAAATATCTCAGATATTACCAGCTAATTTCAGATGGATCTCAGCTGTTACCAATTAGATACTTACTGCTGCCTGGGATACTCACAACGATTGTGCTACTTGGACTTTTACCTTTGAATGTATGGTCTTGCAAACTGGAAAGGCCCTGCAGAACATTTTAATTATGTTCCAGAGAATTTATCCACATCGATGAAAGGATGCTGCTATAAGACTAATTATAGTTCAACTTCTAATGGAACGTTACTATTCTTTTTCAGAGAACTGCATCAGTTCTATTATGAAATAGAATCATGCAAAGCTACAGGGTACACTTGTGACAGACTTTAAATGCACGTGTGATGCATAAATGCCATTCTTTGGCGTGGGTGGATCTGTAACTGGAACAAATATACAGTGGTGTTTTTCATGTTGTTTTCATTGATTAGCAACAGTTAAAGGCAAGGGAGAGTTGCAATGATTGAGATGTGATATTGAATGGAGGGAATTGTGCATTGAACATATTAATGGTTTGGTTAAATAAATCAAGTCTTTTTTTAGTTTAATTATTCAAGGAAACAACTTGTATACTGTTGAATGATATTTTCAATAATAGTTTAAATATTGTATGTAATTTTTGTTATATGAAGTTATTTCATAATATAAAATTTTAATAAATCTATTTATGCCAGTATCTGTTATTGTTAAATCATCTATGTGTTCCTCAATGCTTTGAAAATTACCACTAATTCTGATTCCCCCCCCCCCTATTCTCTCATGACAACTACATTTCTACAATCTCCTCTTCTCTGTCCAGTCATTTTCCTAATAGTTTCAGGGATGTGCTCAGTCCACACTTTAAAATGACGTCACACTTTGGCATCAAAGAGTGAAAGCAATCTGAGTCATATGCCCTAGAGATCTCTTGCACTGTCTTCCGACCCTCTGTGGCTCAGAAGTGCAATCTCCTCATTGTTGCTCCTTTTCAGAAGCTGCTGACACATATTTAGCATGGATTGTAGATACATTTCACAGGCGTAGACATCTCCATAACATCACCTATGTGGCAAGTTTCCAAGTAGCAGCCCAAATAGCTTCAGGCCATTTGTCCACAAAGGCATCAAAAACCTTGAATACTTGCACATAGATAGGAAATGTGCCTGTTTTTTTCACACCCCATCCCAATTGTAACCAAATCAATCATTTTGCTCATACTTGGCAGGTGATTAGCATGTGAGGCTGTAATCCTTTGCTTGCTGATTGCAATTTCTCAAGTGAAGGCGATGAGCACAGGAACAGGCCCTTCTACCTACAATGCCTGTGCCGAACGTAATGCCAAGACCAGCTCTTATCTGCCACCACACCGTTATCATCCATACCGCTCAATTCCTTGCATATTTATATGCCTATCCAAAAGCTTCTTAAATGCCACCATTATATCTGCCTCCACCAACCCCAACCAGGAGCACATTCCAGGGACGCATCACCCTTCCTAAAAAAAACGTACCCTCATGTCTCCCTTAAACTTTGCGCCACTCACCATAAACCTATGCCCTCTAGTATTTGATATTTCCATTCTTGGAAAAAGATCCTGACTACCCTATCTATGCCTCAGATGCATTTTTGCATTCCTGTTTCCGCATCTGGAGGGCCTATAGTTTTTTAAACAAAGAACTTTTTAGGTATCACTATAAACCAAAAGCTACTGTTTCATGGTTATTGTAGCGGTTATTGTTATGACTCATCTCTGATGTGATGCGACTCATCTCGGATATCTCAGTCACAGTCAGGTGATATGGGGAGAAGGCAGGAACGGAGTACTGATTGGGGATGATCAGCCATTGAATGGCGGTGCTGGCTCGAAGTGCCAAATGGCCTACTCCTGCACCTATTGTCAATTGTCTATTGAATGTCTGAAGAAGGGCCCCGACCCGAAATGTCACCTATTCTTTTTCTCCAGAGATGCTGACTGACCTACTGAGTTACTCCAGTATTTTATGTCTATCGTAGAATTTATCCACAATTGATAGCTATGAATGATATCTACACTGCTAAACTGAATAATATCAGCACAGACAATAAATTGAACTAGGTTATTCTAGTCCAATATATATGGCGTAGTGACATTTGTTCAAGGAGTCACCAGAGGAGGCCCAATCACCTGTTTACAGGGTCATGAAATGGATTTTCTTTTAAAGTGAGGAACTGAGTGGATCAGGCAGCACCTCTGGACAGACAATGTTTTGGGTCGGGAGTGAAAGCTCTTGCTGATCATGCTCAGATTGTTATCTCACATATCAATCAACTGACACATATGTACAAATGGAGGATCTGTGTCAACAAAATATTTGCGAATTTTGAATTTTGCTGCAATTGTCCTCTGTGCCTAACATTTAGCATCTGGTAGCAAGTAATTAGAAAACTTGGAAGGAGACAGAACACCTCATTGCATGAAAAGTATATGCACATCCAGCGTGGGAGCAATTGCTATTGATTGGGAAAATGACATATAATAAAATGAGGTTAGACAAAAATGCTGGAGAAACTCAGCGGGTGCAGCAACATCTATGGAGCGAAAGAAATAGGCAACGTTTCGGGCCAAAACCCTTCTTCAGACTGATGGAGGGTGGGGGGCGGGGATAAGAAAGGAAAAAGGAAGAGGAAGAGCCCGAGGGCTGAGGGAAAGCTGAGAAGGGGAGGAGACAGCAAGGGCTACCGGAAATTGGAGAATTCAATGTTTATGCCGCTAGGGTGCAGACTGCCCATATGAGGTGCTGCTCCTCCAATTTCCGGTGGTGCTCACTCTGGCCATGGAGGAGGCCCAGGACAGAGAGGTCGGATTTGGAATGGGAGGGGGAGTTGAAGTGCTGAGCCACCGGAAGATCAGGTTAGTTAATGCGGACCGAGTGGAGGTGTTCGGCGAAACGATCGTCAAGCCTACGCTTGGTCTCACCGATGTAGATCAACTTACAACTAGAGCAGCGGATGCAATAGATGAGGTTGGAGGAGAAGCAGGTGAACCTCTGTCACACATGGAACGACTGCTTGGGTCCTTGAATGGAGTTGAGGGGGGAGATAAAGCGACAAGTGTGAGGTAAAGCGACAAGTGTAGCTAACCATATTGTTTGTTTTGTTTTTGTCTTTTGTTTTTACCTTGTTTGGGATGTGTTTACCTTGTTTGGGACTAAAGATGGAAATTAGCTACTGGCTACAATCTTGCGTATTATAAGTAAATGTTTATTAATATGCACTGTCCCTAATAAAATCAATTTCAATTTAAAAAAATCAATTTCAATCTCCTGCGGTTGCAAGGGAAAGTGCCCGGGGAGGGGGTGGTGCAGGAGGGAAGGGAAGAATTGACCAGGGAGTTACGGAGGGAGCGGTCTTTGCGGAAAGCAGACAGGGGGGGGGGGGGGGGTGGAAAGATGTGGCGAGTGGTGGGGTCACGTTGCAGGTGGCGAAAATGACGGAGTACTATTTATTTGTATGTGACGGTTAGTGGGGTGAAAGGTGAGGACTAGGGGGACTCTGCCCTTGTTACGAGTGGGGGGGGATGGGAAGAGAGAGCAGTGTTACTGGGTAAGGAAGAAACCCTGGTGAGAGCCTCATCTATAGTAGGGGAAGGGAACCCCCGTTCCCTGAAGAATTAGGACATTTCCGATGCCCTGGTGTGGAACACCTCATCCTGGGAGCAGATGCAGCGTAGACAGAGGAATTGGGAGTAGGGGATGGAATAAAATGAGAATGTGAGTTGCAGGTAGTTAAGTTTATAAATAATGGAAATGTGGCTCATAAAAGGAAGGCAAGATTTTATGGAGGCAAACATATGGTGTTGCACTAAGTGCATACTTTCCAAATCTCAAATAGAAGCTGAAATATTCTGTAGATTCTGATGAAAAGAGCAAACAAGTACTCCCACAATATTTAAGAAACATTACGATGAGCACTTGAAATGCATCAGCATAAAAGATTATGGACTGAGTGTTGGGAAAAGTGATTAGTATACATGTAGGTACTTAATGGCTGGCATAAACATGGTGGGCCAAAATATTCCATGCAATATGATTCTTAAAGATTAACTTGAAACTTCAAATTTGTTCCTCTATTCACACATTGTGCCTGAACTGCAGAGTATTTCTAGCACTGAAATGTTCAGAACTGAACAAATACCTGGTATCAGTATTTATGAAGGAAGAAGGATACAATAAAGTAGCAGTACAGAATAATCCAGATAATCTGGTAAATGACTATTTGGAATTTCCAATGGTTCTACATCTGTCACTCATTAGCTTGGAGTGTGAGGCAGGATTTATAATGCGGGCTACCTGTGGGGAGGGTGGCAAGATCAGGAAAACGTTTAGAAATAGAGTATGGAAATAGGCCCTTCGAACCACCGAGTCCATGCTATCAATCATCCATGCGGTACACACTAGGGGCAATTTACGGAGGCCAATTAACCTTTTTTTGTGATCTGAGGAAACTGGGGCACCTGGAGGAAATCTACACGGGCACAGAGAAAACGTGCAGACTCCACACAGAGAGCACCCGAGGTCAGGACCAAACCCAGGTCTCTGACAATGTGAGGCAGCAGCTCTATCAGCTGCACCATTGTGCACCCTAACATGGGTAGGTTCAGGGCCACAGCAGAAACAAGATGAAAAAATACAAGCTTGAAGTGCAGTGAAAGGCTTTTCTCATGCATGCTATCCAAAGACAAGTCTGTACATGATTACAATCAAGCTATCCACAGATGAAAGATAAAGGGTACAACATTTAGTGCAAGATAAAGTTTGATTAAAGATAGTTCAAAGGTCTCCAATAAGGTAGATGGGAGGTCAGCACTGCACTCTAGCTGGTGAGAAGACAGTCCAGTTGCCAGATAACAGCTGGGAAGAAACTGTACCTTTATCTGGCAACTGAATCATCTTACCACAACCAGAGAGCAGTGCTGAACTACTATCTACCTCTTTGATGTCCCTCAGACTATCCTTGACTAGCTTTACCTTGCACTAAACGTTATTCCCTTATCATGTATCGATACACTGTAAATGGATTGATTGCAATCATGTATTGTCTTTCTGCTGACTGGTTAGCACGCAAGAAAAAGCTTTTCACTGTTTTCACTTTGATACACATGACAATAAACTGAACTGAACAGATCTGGAGGTATGTGTTTTCAAATTTCTGCACGTCTTGCCTGATGGAGAAGGGGAATGACCGGGAAGAGACTGGACCTTGATTATGCTGGTGCCCTTGCCGAGGTAGCCTGATGTAGATGGAGTCAATAGAAGGGAGGTTGGTTTGTGTGGTATGGTCTACGTCCACAACTCTCTGCAATATCTTGTGGTCTTGGAAGGAGCTGTTCCCAAACCATGTTGTGATGCATCTCAATAACATGCTTTCTACGGCACATCTGTAGAAGTTGGTGAAAGCTTTTTGAGGACATGTGAACTTCCTAAGCTTTTTAAGGAATTAGAGGTGTTGGTGTGTGTGTGTGTAGGAAGGAAGAAGGCGTGTGTAAGGAAGTCTGAAGAACTCCACCCAAATCAGCACCCATTCCTTCTCTCCAGAGGTGCTGCCTGTCCCACTGAGTTACTCCAGCATTTTGTGTCTATCCGAGGTGTTGGTGTGCTTTCTTGGCCATAGGTTTGATGTGGATTCGACTTTGAGATTGAGTATAACATAGAAACGTAGAAAATAGGTGCAGGAGTAGGCCATTCGGCCCTTCGAGCCTGCACCGCCATTCAATATGATCATGGCTGATCAACCAACTCAGTATCCTGTACCTGCCTTCTCTCCATACCTCCTGATCCCTTTAGCCACAAGGGCCACATCTAACTCCCTCTTAAATATAGCCAATGAACTGGCCTCACCTACCTTCTGTGGCAGGGAATTCCAGAGATTCACCACTCTCTGTGTTAACGCTTAATATTAATTTAAAACAATAATAATATGACATTTTACTTGACCTTTGATCTGTTGATATAGTCTTATTTCCTGTGCTATCTACAAAATAAATAAAATAATCAGCAGTGAACTGGTATTGTTATAGGACTTATTGTTCTTAAATAAATACGAGGTGGACATTATTACTTCCATTCATCTTTTATCTACTGTTGGAGTGTTTAACAATTGTTTAAAATGTTCCTGTAAGCACCGGAAGATTTTCAAATGGATTTAGCACAGAATTAGCCAATAAACTAGTGTTTAGTTACATAATTTCTTGAATAACAATTAATTATTAGTAAATTTCCCAGCTCTTGTTAATGACTCTCCTATTATCCTCTTTATATTGAAAGATATATTTTGAATCCAATTAACTGTAGTTCACTTTTAAGATTAAATGAAGACCCATTATGCCTTCTGCTGTTAAAGAGTCGTGTGTTTCATTGTCACGTGTATCCACAAAAACAATAAATTTTAATTTGCTTCTGCTTTCTGGGCCCATTAAAGCAATAATGCACAAATAGATTAATAATGCAGTAAAGTAATAATCAGTAATCCTCAGTAACCGGATCATAATAATGGGACACCAAAGTAGGTAGTGCAACTACAACAACGACCATAGTAGGACATACTTTTTGAGATTAAGCTGGGTTTGGTGTAGCACAGTGTTCAAAGGTCTAGTGGTTGTTGGTAAAAAGCTCTTCTTGAATCTGGAGGTCATGGTTTTCAGGCTCCTGTATCTTCCTCTTGATGGTAGTAGCGAGATGAAAGTGTGGCTAGGCTGGTGAGGGTTTTTGATGACATTAAGCTGCCTTTTTGACATTAATACAATGAACACCTTAAGTTGATAACATAACAATAATCTGATTTGAGATTGCAACAGAAATCATGTGTTTTAAGGTTAGCTTATTGTCTAGAAATAGTTGACCTGCAGGACAATTTTTAGTTGTTGCCCCGATTTTTGTCAGCATAAGCTATCACTGCATACACTTGCTGCCTATGTTCCAATTATCACTGATTTGCAATGATGTTGACTTTGAGGCATTAACAACTGTCAGTTTAACAATGTTTAATAAACAGTAGAGATATGCAGATAGAGATGTAGATAAAGAGGTATACAAAATGATGAGGGGCATAGTTAGAGCAGATAGTAAGAAGACTGACCATTTAAGACTGAGGTGAGAAAAAACATTTTCATCCAGAGAGTT
Source organism: Amblyraja radiata (assembly GCF_010909765.2). Classification (NCBI taxonomy): domain Eukaryota; kingdom Metazoa; phylum Chordata; class Chondrichthyes; order Rajiformes; family Rajidae; genus Amblyraja; species Amblyraja radiata. Next base: position 139,929,520 of record NC_045956.1, read on the forward strand.
GTGAATTTGTGGAATTCCCTGCCACAGAGGGCAGTGGAGGCCAAATCACTGGATGGATTTAAGAGAGAGTTAGATAGAGCTCTATGGGCTAGTGGAATCAAGGGATATGGGGAGAAGGCAGGCACGGGTTATTGATTGGGGACGATCAGCCATGATCGCAATGAATGGCGGTGCTGGCTTGAAGGGCCAAATGGCCTCCTCCTGCATCTATTTTCTATGTTTATGAAACATTAGCATAGATATCTAAAACTTGAGGGAATAGGTTTCAGGTCAGAGAGGATCTGAAGAAGAACTTGTTCAGCCAGAGTAGTTGTTGGAATCTCGAACCTGAGAGAGCAAATGAGGCTTAATGTATTAATTAATAGACGGTGCCCTTTAATTGTTCTGCATTTCCTCAACACAACACTCAAGAGCCAGCTTAAATATTTGTGTAGATATTTCTGGAATGAAATGAACTCACAGGATTCCATATTCGTGGACTCTATATTTGATAATTTCTCCAGTAATTAAAAAATATTACTGTAAAGGAGTGATTGCTGACACACTGTAACCTTTACTGAGAGTTTAATATAGCACATGGCACACACGTCCCAGCACTGACTGCATCCAGCCTTCAGGCGTACTGGGACCTAGTGGGAGGAACAAAGGGAGGATACTACAGTTATACTAATATGATGGGGCGTGGTTAGTGGTGATGAGGTAACTACATTATAGGTTGCATGCATAACCCATCTACATCCTTCCCCTTACAATTTAAACAAGTTACAACAGTAGCAGGTTTGTTATACAGAACCTGCAAAGCTAAGTTTTTTCTCCGTAGCGAGCCGGAGGTTTTACAATCCGACCCGAGCGAGTGCGTACAGCACCTTCACCCTCCCCACCCGAAAGAATAGGAGGAGGGACAGGAACAGAAACAGGAGGGGGAGAGAAGGTGGGTGGAGAACCCATCTTGGAGGGGGAACGGAGAGGCACAGGTGAGCCAGGTGAAACAGAAGGGGTAGAACGAGTAGAAGTGGGAGAGAGAGAAGACCTTGCAGGGGACAACAGAGCCTGAGGAGCAAAACCGGGAGGAGCAGGGGGGGGTACCCGAGGCGAAGGGACCGACCGTGGCATGCAGGGAGCAGAGGGTACGTTAGTGGAGGAAGGCTCGACATGCGATGGAGGGGTATACGGAATCGCAGGAGGTGGTTTGGGCTCGTTAACCGCCAACAGGTGCTGGCGGCTGCGTCGGTATACAGTCCCTTCGAAATCCACGAGGTAGGACCGCGGCGCGCTGTCAAACCCGACGACGGTGGCAAGTCGGGAGTAGCCGGTGGACGTCTGCAAACGGACGACCTGTCCAGGCATCAGTGGCGAAAGAGGGCGGCAGGATTTGTCATGCGAGCGGCGCTGGATCTCGTGCTTCTGGGCAATACGTTGCTGGACATCAGCAGGCTGCAGGACTTTGGGCATCAGGGACTGCTGGGCAATAGGCATCGGAGGGCGGACAACACGGGACATGAGTCGCTGGGCAGGGGATCCCATGGTACTGTCTCTGGAAATGTTCCGAAGGTTCAGGAGACCCTGATAGAAATCCCCGTTCGAGAGGCGGGTCTGTTCAAGCAGGTGCTTAGCGCTGCGGACCGCCCGTTCAGCTAGACCATTGCTCTGCGGGTACTCCGGGCTGCTGGTGAAATGATTAAAGTTCCACTTTGCAGCAAACGCTCGAAATTCGGCGCTGGTGAACTGGCGTCCGTTGTCTGTCTGCAGCCGGACAGGGGAACCAAACATGGCAAAGTGACGGCGAAGCTTGCTGATCACCATCTCGGAGGTGATGGCAGGGAGGAGGTCCACCTCGAACCAATTCGAGTAAGAGTCTACTAGCACAAGGTATTGCCTCCCACGCCAGTCGAAAATATCGGCAGCCAGAGAAGACCAGGGCATGTCAGGGGCAGGCTGCTGCAAAAGCGGCTGTCTTTGCTGATGCGGGGCAAGAGAGTTACAGTCCTGACAGGAATCCACCCTGGCCTGGATGTACTTAGCCATGGCCGGCCAGTAGTACTGTTCCTGGGCATGTGAGATAGTGGCATCTGCCCCTGGATGCCCCATGTGGGCGGCGTCAAAATGCAAGCCATGCAGCGAGGCAGAGACGACCACTTTGTGTCCTTTGATAATAATGCCGTCCCGGAGGACCAACTCATCGCGGACCAAAAAGTAGGGGTGGACGCTGGCAGGCAACGAATTCCGTTTGTTGGGCCACCCGCGCTTGATGACAGCAGCAAGCTGGTGCAGGTCGGGGTCGTATGCGGTATGTGCAACCAAGCACTGTAGTTGCTGAGAAGGGACGAAGTTAACGTTCAGTACCTGTAAGTCCGACTGCTCGAAGGGGTGCTGGTCGCAGGAGGTCCGGGGGGCCCGGGACAGTGCATCAGCCACATGCATCTCGGTGCCCCTCTTATATATGATTTTAAAGTCAAAGCGCTGTAGCTGCAGCATCATCCGCTGTAGCCTGGCAGGGGCGCAGTGTATAGGCTTGTTCAGTATCGTTACCAGTGGCTGGTGATCCGTCTCAACGGTGAACCTGGTGCCAAATAGGAAGTCCTTAAACTTCGAACACGCGAAAACCACCGCCAGCAGCTCCTTCTCTATATGAGCATAGCGCTGCTCTGTGTCCGTCATGGTCCTGGAGGCATAGGAGATGGGCAGCAGCGAGTCACCAGCGTGGGGTTGCAGGCAGGCAGCACCCAGTCCAAATCGAGAGGCGTCGCAAGTGACCACGATCGGACGCAGTAGATCAAAGAACTTCAGGGTAGGTGTGCTGACCAGCCTCGTCTTTAGCAGGTCAAACGCCTGCTGGTGGTGTGGAAACCATGCCCAGGCAATGTCCGTGGGTTCGAATCCCACTTCTGACACCATGTAAAGAGTTGATTGCTGACACACTGTAACCTTTACTGAGAGTTTAATATAGCACATGGCACACACGTCCCAGCACTGACTGCATCCAGCCTTCAGGCATGCATAATCCATCTACAATTACCAAGGATATAATTCTTATGCGATAAAGACTACTTGGAAATACTTACCATGGAAACACATTAAAATCAATGGATAAACGTGGAGGTGAACACAATGAAAGAATGTTTATCATGTCATTTACTCCCCTGCTCGCTCTCTCTGTCCCATTGCACTCACTCCCCCTCTCCCCATCCGCTCTCTATCTGCCCCCTGCTATCACTCCTGTCTCCGTGCTCTCTCTCCCTCTGCCACCACCCCCCCCCCCCCCCATTCTCTCTGCCCCTACACTCTCTCGCTGCCCCCCTACATTCTCTCTCTATTCCCCCTACACTTTCTCTCTCCGCCCCCCTACACACTCTCTCATACAAACATAGAAAACAGGTGCAGGAGTAAGCCATTCAGCCCTTTGAGCCAGCACCACCATTCAATATGATGATGGCTGATCATCCAAAATCAGTACCCCATTGCTGCTTTCTCCCCATATCCCTTGATTCCATTAGTCCTAAGAGCTATATCTAACTCTCTTGAATACATCACTCTTTGTTCCCTACACCCTCTACCTCCTCACATCCTCTCTGCCCCCCTACACCCTTTCTCTCTGCCCCTCTACACCCTCTCTCTCTTTGCCCCCTACACCCCCTCTCTCTCTGACCCCCTACACCCTCTCTCTCTGCCCCCCACTACACTCTTTCTCTCTCAATTCAATTTCACAACTTTATTGGCATGATAAAAAATACATTGTTATATTGCCAAAGTATAAAACATGACATACATATTTAAGATGCATAAGTATAAATACAAGTATACAGTGCATGGATAGATATGTCCCTGTACATAAACTCGCAATAGGCCTATAGCCCTTTATTGATTGCTACACGTTCTTGCAGCTGTAAGCAGTACAACACCATAGCAAGTTTAGCAATTCAATATTAATTTCTTAGTGTCAGGTAATGTCAATTAGTGTGTGCGCACATATGTGCATGTTGGTCATTCACCGTCTCTCAGGTTGTGGCATGCTGTTTCGCTGTTTCTCTCTCTCTCTCTCTGAGTGTCTGTCTCTCTCCCTCTCTCTGTCTCACTCGGTCTCTCAGAGTCTGTCTCTCCGTCGCTCTGTCTCTGGTCTCTTTCTCTATCTCTGGCCTGTCTCACTCTCTCTCTGTCTCTCTCTGTTACTCTCTCTCTCGCCGTCTCTCTCTGTGTCTGTCTCTCCCTCTCTCTCCCTTCATCACCCTGTTTCTCTCTCTCCCTCTCTCTCTGTGTCTCTCCCACTCTCTGTCTCTGGCCTCTCTGTCTCCCTGTCTCCCTCTCTCCCTGTCTCTCTCTATCTCTCTCTCTCACTCTCTCTCTCTCCATCTCTCACTGTCTGTTTGCCTCTGCCATTCTCTCCCTCTCCCTCTCCCTCTCTCTGTCTGTCTCTCTCTGTTCCCCTCTTTCTGTCTGTCCCACTGTCTCTGTCTCTATGTCTCTACCTCTGCCTCTCTCTGCCTCCTCTGCCTGTATCTCACTCTCTCTGTCTCTCTCCCTCGCTCTGTGTTTCTCTTTCTCTCTCTCTCAGCCGCTCTCTTTTTCTCTCTCCCCCTCTCTCTGTCTCTCCCACTCTCCATCTCTCTTTTTCTCTCCCTCACTGTCTCTCTCTGTCTGTCTCTCTCTCTATCTCTGCCTCTCTCTCTGTGCCCCTCTCTCTCTCTCTCGCATCTCTGTCTCCCTCTCTCTTTTTCTGAACCTCTCTGTCTCTCTCTCTCTGTCTCTGGTCTCTCCCTATATCTCTCTCTGTTTCTATCTGTCTTTCTGTCTCTCCCTCTCTCTCTCTCTCTCTCTGAGTCTGTCTCGCTCTTTCTCACCCCCCCCCCCCCCTCCCCTCCCCTCTCTCTGTGTCTATCTCACTCTCTGTATCTGGTCTCTCTTTTTCTCTCTCTCTTTCTCTAACAGTCCTCTACACTCGCCGTCTCTCCCTTTCAGGGCATATGACAATAAAACACAAGACAGACATAAAATGCTGAGTAACTCAGTGGGACAGGCAGCATCTCTGGAGAGAAGGAATGGGTGACGTTTCAGGTCGAGGCCCTTCTTCAGACTTAGAGTCAGGGGAGGGGGAGATACAGAGATAAGGAAGTGTAAGGTGAGACATCAAAGGGGTGGAGATCAAGGAAAATGTCGAATAGATCATTGCTAGCTTGGAAAAGGAAACAACAAAGCAAACAGAAATAAAATGTAATCAGGAACAGTGAGACTGGTCGGAGAACTGGGAAGGGTGAGGGATGGAGAGAGAGGGAAAGCAAGGATTACTTGAAGTTAGATAAGTCAACATTCATATCTTTGTGATGAAAGCTGCCCAAGCAAATCCTCCAATTTGTGCTGGGCTTCACTCTGACAATGGAGGAGGCCCAGGACTGAAAGTTCAGTGTGGGAATGGGAGAGGGAGTTACAGTGTTTACAACTGGAAAATCTGGTACGTTTAAGCAGACTGAGCGGAGGTGTTCAGCGAAACGATCGCCGAGCCTGCATTTGGTGCTTCCGATATATAGATGTCCACACCTGGAACAGCAGATACAGTTGATGAGTTTGGAGGAGGGGCAAGTGAACTCTGCCTCACCTGAAAAGACTGTTTGGTTCCTTGAACGGAGTCAAGGAGGGGAGGGGAGGTAAAGAGACGTAAAGGGACAGGTGTTGCTTCGCCTGCGGTTGCAGGGGAAAGTAATAATAATAATAATAATAATGGATGGGATTTATATAGCGCCTTTCTAATACTCAAGGCGCTTTACATCGCATTATTCATTCACTCCTCAGTCACACTCGGTGGTGGTGAGCTACTTCTGTAGCCACAGCTGCCCTGGGGCAGACTGACGGAAGCGTGGCTGCCAATCTGCGCCTACGGCCCCTCCGACCACCACCAATCACTCACACACATTCACACACAGGCAAAGGTGGGTGAAGTGTCTTGCCCAAGGACACAACGACAGTATGCACTCCAAGCGGGATTCGAACCGGCTACCTTCCGGTTGCCAGCCGAACACTTAGCCCATTGCGCCATCTGTCGTACCTGGGGAGGGGGAGGTTTGGGTGTGACGGGACGGGTTGACCAGGGAGTTGTGGAGGGGATGGTCAGCAGAACGGGGTGGAGATGGGACCAGTGGTGGGATCACGTTGGTGGCGAAAATGTTGGAGGATTATGCGACGTGTGATGGGGTAGAAGGTGAGGACAAGGGGGACTGTGTCCTTGTTACGACGGGGGGAAGGGGTAGTAAGAGCGGAGGTGCAGGATATGGAGGAGACCCCAGGTCTAGGGACAGCCACATCTCCTCACAACGCTGGGTGCTACCAGGGCGCATGCGCGGTGCGGCCCAGACGCCCAGTCTCGCTCCAGACCGTAAACCGGAAGCGAGCGAGTAGACTATTTCCGGCCGTTGGGCGGCGATGTAAACCAACAGCGGCGATGGATTAAGTTGCGGGATGTGACGACGCGACGTGACGACGCGGGGCTCCGGCATGATCGAGGTGGTGGCAAAGCTGCTCCGGGGCCCGGTGTTCCTGACGGGCGAGGAGCTGGAATGTGTCATAGCTTTCACCAACCCCGTAACGGCTCGCTCCACCTCGGCCGGCAGGTAAAGGGCCCGCGCGCCCCCGACTCATGCGCGCGCCACCCGCGTGCCCGACTCATGCGCGCCCCCGCGTGCCCGGCTCATGCGCGCCCCCGCGCCCCGGCGCATGCGCGCCCCGACTCATGCGCACCCCCGCGCGCCCCCGACTCATGCGCGCCCCCGCGTCCCGGCTCATGCGCGCCCCCGCGCCCCGGCTCATGCGCGCTCCCGCGCCCCGACATGCGCGCTCCCTCATGCGCGCGCCATCCGCGTGCCCGGCTAGAAGAAGGGTCTCGACCTGAAACTTCACCCATTCCTTCTCTCCAGAGATGCCGCCTGTCCCGCTGAGTTACTCCAGCATTTTTGTGTCTACCTTCTGCACTAATAATCCCGGGCCCGCTTTAAGATCCACAGATGAACGTCCACTTTATCCATCCTTCTGACCACGAATGCCTTTGTAGTGGTGTCTCCCTTTCTCACAGTGATCTCAATCCACGGACTGACCAGTGTCCATACTTTTGAAGCTACAAACAAAAACAAAGAATGGTAGAAATGCTCAGTGGTTCAGGCAGCATCCATATAGGGAGAAATAGAGTTACATTTCAGTTAAAAAAAACTGTTTTTATTTCATATGAATATCCAAATTATTTGATCTAAGTTTGGGAATGTAACGGGACATTTGGAGGGGTTGTCAGTTGGAGATGGTTTTGGGGTTAATATCCTTGGAATGCAGGAGGATGAAGGGTGTACAAAATCATGAGTGGAATAGATCGGGTAGATGCACAGAGTCTTTTGCCCAGAGTAGGGGAATCTAGGACCAGAGGACATAGGTTCAAGGTGAAGGGGAAAAGATAGTCATCTGAGGGGTAACATATGGAACAAGTTGCCAGAGGAGGTAGTTGAGGCTGGGACTATCCCAATGTTTAAGAAACAGTTAGAAAGGTACATGAAGAAGGGTTTCGGCCCAAAACGTTGCCTATTTCCTTCGCTCCATAGATGCTGCTGCACCCGCTGAGTTTCTCCAGCATTTTTGTGTACCTTAGACAGGTACGTGGATAGGACAGGTTTTGAGGGATATGAACCAAGCGCAGGCGGGTGGGACACGTGTAGCTGAGACAAGTTGGCCGGTGTGGGCAAGTTGGGCCGAAGGCCCTGTTTCCACACTGTATCACTCTGTCGATGACTAATAATTGGTTGCACTAGGGGGTTTGGGCTGTTTTTGTTTTCCTCTAATAATGTTTTTTATTTATTGATTTTTTTTTGTTTGTTTATTATGTTATCTATAGAATACTGTTTTCACACATTGTCTGAAGAAGGGTCTCTAGCCAAAACTTCATTCATGTTCTCCAGAGATGCTGCCTGAACTACTGAGAAACTCCTGCATTTTTGTGTCCTTTTGTGCAGTGATTTGTTCCTCCACTGTGTTTGCACACCTGTTATGCTGCTGCAAGTAAGAATTAAGCACTTGTGACTCTTGATCGCAAATTTTAAGGTTGTTATGAAAAAGGGTGAGAATAGATTGAAAATCAAAATCATGAATTAGAGTGGATGATTTCAATATAAGTGGATCTGGCAAAAATGGATTGGAACCAGCACTTGCTGCAAAGTCTACATATGACTAGCACGAGTCATCCAAGGTGATAGGTTGGATTAGAAAAAAGAAATTTTGGATAGATTTATGGAATGAAAATGGGATAGGCCGTAGAGGATAATAGAATGTAGGGTGGTACATAGAAAAAATACTGTGGTTAGTAGTTTGTCACTGGGTTCACTACAGGGACCCATACCTTTGGTCAGGAACATTCATGATCTGAATGTGAATATTGGAGATGTGATATATGACCCAAAGGTTTGTAACGTTGATAGCAAAGAGGCTAGTCTTGGGCTACAGAATTATATTGATCAGTTGGCAAGATGGGCAGAGAAGTGGAAGATAGAATTTACTTCTGAAAAAATGGAGATAGAACATTTGAGGTAGTCTAAAGGCTAGAACAGACAAAGGGAATATGTAGACACAAGGAACTGCAGATGCTGGTTTACAGAAAAATAAACTGCTGGAGTAACGGAGTCAGGCAGCATCTCTGGAACACATGGATAGACAATGATTCAGATCGGGACCCTTCAGACTGGTTGTAGTAGGGTAGTTGGAAGATAGAGGGGAGGGGGTAGATAGGTGCCTCTTCTCTCGTTATTTCAAAACCTTTTGTTGTCTTCCCACCTTTGACCTTTGTCCACTTATCTGCCCATCAAACCCCTTCACTTGTTTCCACCTATCACTCGCCTTGTTTTGTTCTGCTCCCACCTCTTTTCCAGCCTTCACCTTATTCAAAGAACGAGAATACAATAGGTGGTATATAAAAAGGAGTTCTAAAAATTCTCATGAATTGCATAGAGCTGTGTAAGTTTTTGGTGATAAGCAGATTAAATGGCCTTGGTCATCAGATCAGAGAGCAGAACATTGGTACAATGTTGTAATGTGTAAGAAGGAACTGCAGATGCTGGTTTAAACCGAAGATAGACACAAAAAGCTGGAGTAACTCAGTGGGACAGGCAGCATCTCTGGAGAGAAGGAATGGGTGACAATTCGGGTCGAGACTTTTCTGTAGATTGGTTAGGGATAAGGGAAACGAGAGATATAGACGGTGTTGTGGAGAGATAAAGAACAATGAATGAAGGATATGCAAAAAAAGTAACAATGATAAAGGAAACAGGCCATTGTAAGCTGTTTATAGGGTGAAAATTAGAAGCTAGTGCAACTTGGTTGGGGGAGGGATAGAGCGAGAGGGAATGCCGGGGCTACCTGAAATGAGAGAAATCAATATTAATACCACTGGGCTGTAAGCTGCTCAAGCGAAATATGAGATGCTGTTCCTCCAATTAGCGTTTAGCCTCACTCTGACAATGGAGGAGACCGAGGACAGAAAGGTCTGTGTAGGAATGGGAAGGAGAATTAAAGTGTCCAGCAACAGGAAGATCAGGTTGGTTCACGCAGGCTGAGCGAAGGTGTTCCGCAAAACGATCGCCCAGTCTGCGTTTGGTTTTGCCGATGTATAAGAGTCTACATCTTGAACAACGGATACAGCAGATGATGTTGGAGGAGGTGCAAGTGAACCACTGCCTAACCTGAAAGGACAGAGTCGAGGGAGGAGTTGCATCTTTTGTGGTTTCAGGGGAAGGCACCTGGGGAGGGGGTGGGAAGGAATGAAGCCGGGAGTTGCGGAAGGAATGGTCTCTGCGGAAGGGGGAAAGGGGGGATCTTATAGAAACGTACAAAATTCTTAAGGGGTTGGACAGGCTAGATGCAGGAAGATTGTTCCCGATGTTGGGGAAGTCCAGAACAAGGGGTCACAGTTTAAGGATAAAGGGGAAATCTTTTAGGACCGAGATGAGGAAAACTTTTTTCACACAGAGAGTGGTGAATCTCTGGAATTCTCTCCCGCAGAAGGTAGTTGAGGCCAGTTCATTGGCTATATTTAAGAGGGAGTTAGATGTGGTCCTTGTGGCTAAGGGATCAGGGGGTATGGAGAGAAGGCAGGAACAGGATACTGAGTTGGATGATCAGCCATGATCATATTGAATGGCAGTGCAGGCTCGATGGGCCGAATGGCCTACTCCTGCACCTATTTTCTATGTATAGATGGAAAAATGTGGCTAGTGGTGGGATCCCGTTGGAGGTGGTAGAAATTTCAACGGATTACGTTATTCTCCTGAGTAAAAAGTGCAAGTGTATTTAGCTGCTGGAACCTACTTAGCGGTTGAAGCATTTGGATGGTTGCCTTGCGCCCAGTCGTAATAATAATCATACAAGATTTTTAAATTCAGAGTTGCCATTGGAATTTTGCCATAACTTGTCTCTTCTTTATCAGTGAAATGTTGGCATGGGCAAGTGCTCAGATTCATTGCCAGTTTCATACCAGTGAAAGTCGTGTTTCACTTCCTCCCTCTGAAGACACAAAGTATGATGTGCAGGCTGAAAATGAAACCGTGTTTGTTCCAAACAGAGGTAGGATGTTATCTTGGAGTTTATTTTCACATTGCCAGGGTCCAATTATTTATTCTCAACGCTTTGTATTGCTTGACATAAAGAAAATGTATTATTTAAAAAAATATTACTTTTATAATTTAAAATGTTTATGTTGAAATCGTGCATAAGATCTCCCAACAATGAACCCTTTGAGAAATTACACTCGATACCTCTCTTACTGAGAGCTCAATACATTGATTTATTTTTATCTTTTATCTTTTCTACATTTTAACAATTATTTTTAATCTTGTCAAATCAAATAATTCCATACCTCATCAAAACTCTTCTCACCTTACCTACCCAGCCGAGCTCCAGCCCCTTTTCTTGTTTCGCTTCTATATACTTTTCGCACTTTCACTTTTGTCAGAGACCCAATTCCAGATTTCTGGAATCGTCCCAATGCTCTGATGATCACCCAGTTTTCCTCCTTGGAACTTATGATTGCTGTCACCGAAAAAGGGTACCCAATTCTTTGAGTAATGTTCCTTTTTAGATAATAGACAATAGGTGCAGGAGTAGGCCATTCGGCCCTTTGAGTCAGCACCGCCATTCAATGGCTGATCATCCCCAATCAGTACCCCGTTCATGCCTTCTCCCCATATCCCCTATCTTTAAGAGCCCTATCTAGCTCTCTCTTGAAAGTATCCAGAGAACCGGCCTCCACCGTCCTCTGAGGCAGAGAATTCCACAGACTCACAAATCTCTGTGAGAAAAAGTGTTTCCTCGTCTCCGTTCTAAATGGATTACCCCTTATTCTTAAACTGTGGTAAATACCCTTGTTCTGGACTTCCCCAACATCGGGAACATGTTTCCTGCCTCTAGCGTGTCCAAACCCTTAATAATCTTGTGTTTCAATAAGATCCTCTCTCATCCTTCTAAACTCCAGAGTGTATAAGTCCAGCTGCTCCATTCTCTCAGCATATGACAGTCCCGCCATCCCGGGAATTAACCTTGTAAACCTACGCTGCACTCCCTCAAATGTCCTTCCTCAAATTATGGGACCAAAACTGCACACAATACTCCAGGTGTGGTCTCACTAGGGCCCTATACAACTCCTGAAGGACCTCTTTGCTCCTATAATCAACTCTTCTTGTTATAAAGGCCAACATGCCATTCGCTTTCTTCACTGTCTGCTGTACCTGCACACATACTTTCATTTCTGCTGTACCTGCATGCTTACATTTCCCACTTCAAAATAACGATTCTAAATCCCCTATGTTGTTCTGCCTTGTTCCAAAATACACATATAATCATGAAAACTACCACTTCATTTCCAATGTATTTTACTTGTTTAGTTTAGTTTATTGTCACGTGTACCGGCTTACAGTGAAAAGCTTTTGTTGCGTGGTTTCCAGTCAGCAGAAAGACAATACATGATTACATTCGAATCATTTATAGTGTATAGATACGTTGAATTGAATTGAATACTTTATTGTCACATGTGACCAGTCACAGTGAAATTCCTTGCCTGCACACCCATCCAAATGATTAACCGTTAAGTATGTTCCAGCAGCTAAATACCCTGCATTCAAATAATCGCCACATAAAGGGCACTTACAAAGTTACAAAGTATCCTGCACCAGGTCTTCCTTTGTTCTACCCACTCTCTGGGTCCTTGCATGATAAGGGAATAGCATTTAGTACAAAGTAATTCTTCTCCAAATTTCTTAAATGCGTTAAAGTTATTCTCACAACTATTTTGAATTTATTTGGTTATATTTCAGAAGTTCACAAGTTTTGGAGTAGAATTAGGCCATTCGGCCCATTGAGTCTACTCCGCCATTCAATCATGGCTGATCTCTGCCACCAAATCCCATTTTCCTGCCTTCTCCCCATAACCCTTGACACCAATTCTAATCAAGAGCGCCTATCTCTGCCTTAAAAATATCTACTGACTTGGCCTCCACGGCCCTCTGTGGCAATGAGTTGCATAGATGACCTACCCTCTGACTAAAGAAGTTCCTCCTCACCTCCTTTTTAAAAGTGCCGTTTAATTTTGAGGCTATAACCTCTGGTACTAGACTCTCCCACCAATGGAAACATCCTTTCCACATACACACTATCCATGTCTTTCATTCTGTAAGTTTCAATGAGGTCCCCCCTCAACAGTCTAAACTCCAGCGAGTGGAAGCCCAGTGCTGTCAAACGCTCATCATATGCTAACCCCCTCATTCCTGGGATCATTCTTGTAAACCTCCTCTGGACCCTCTCCAGAGCCAGCACATCCTTCCTCAGATATGGGACCCAAATTTGCTCACAGTACTCCAAATGCGGCCTGACCAGCACCTTATAGAGCCTCAGCATTAAATCTCAGTTTTTGTATTTCATCTTTACCACCGATTCGACTTGCAAATTAAATTTTTGGGAGTCCAGCACCAGCACTCCCAAGTTCCTTTGCACCTTCAATTTCTGGATTCTCTCTCCATTTAGAAAATAACCTATGCCTTTATTCTTATTACCAAAATCCATGATTCCACACTTTGATATACTGAATTTCCCCTGCCACTTCTCTGCCCACTCTCCTATCCTGCCCAAGTCCTTCTGCAGAGTCCTTGCTTCCTCGACACTGCATAACCCTCCACCTATCTTAGCATTATCTGCAAACTTGACCACAAAGCCTTCAATCCCCTTATCCAAATCATTAATATACAACATGAAGAGAAGCGGCCCCAGCACCGACCCTTGCAGAACTCCACTAGTCACTGGCAGCCAACCTGAAAAAGCGCATTTTATTGCAATTCTTCCACCCTGTCAACTCTCTATCCATGCTAGCCTGAAAAAGCACATTTTATTGCAACTTTGCCATCCAGTCAACTTGCTATCCATGCTGGTACCTTCCCTTCAATACCATGGGCTCTCATCTTCCCTAGCAGCCTGACGTGCGGGACCTTATCGACGGCCTTCTGAAATCTAGGTAAACAACATCTACAGCCTCCCCTCTGTCGGTCCTGCAATTAACTTCCTCAAAGAACTCCAACAGATTTGTAAGGCAAGATCTTTCCTTCACAAAACCATGCTGACTTTGGCCAATTTTATCATGAACTTCCAAATACCGCATAACCTCATCCTTTATAATTGACTCTAAAATCTTACCAACCACCGAAGTCAGGCTAACCGGCCTATAGCTTCCACTCTTCTGCTTTGCTCACTTCTTGTACAGCGGGGTGATATTCACAATTTTCCAATCTTCTGGAAACACTCCTAACTCTAGTGATCCTTGAAGTATCACAACTAATGCATCCACAATCTCTGAGGCCACCTCCTTCAGAACCCTGGGGTGCATGCCATCCTGCCCAGGTGACTTATCCACCCTCAGACCTTTCAGATTTCCTCCACCATCTCCTTACTAATCTCCACTCCACCAACTTCCACCTCCTGACTCTCTAGGATTGCAGGCACGCTGCTGGTGTATTCCACTGTGAAGACTGATGCAAAAAAGTTATTCAAAATTATATACCCTTCTAAAATCACATCAAAATTACTATAAACAAAGTCACACCTTGTGTGTTTTTTTTTTTTTAACTTCAATGACCATAAGAACTGTTCAGTTTTGGAGCCTTTCATGGTTAATCTCACTATTCAGCTGCTTTCTGTTAACATGGAACATAAACTCTTCTTGTGTGTACTGTTCTATTTGGCCCACAATGACTGTGCTGAACATGATGCCAAGACCAACTCTCATCTGCCTGTACATAATCTATATCCTTTCATTCTCTGCATATCCATACGCTTATCCAAAAGTCTCTTTAATACCACTTTTGTATCTGCCTCAACCACCATCTCCGGCAGCACACGAGGACTGGAAAATTGCAAAAGTTATTCCACTATTCAAGAAGGGGACGAAGCAAAAGAGGGGAAATTATAGATAGAGACAAAAAGCTGGAGTAACTCGGGACAGGCAGCATCTCTGGATAGAAGGAATGGGTGACGTTTCGGGTCGAGACCCTTCTTCAGACTTTCGGCTGGTTAGCCTGACTGCAGAGGTTGGTAAGATTTTAGAGTCCATTAGACCAAGTGAGATCCGTCCCCCAACGCGGGGGGGGGGGGGGGGGGGGCTGGTCCCAGAACATAATATTCCACCACTCACCCATAGGTCCCAATACTTACCACTCCCTACAGAGAGAGAGAGAGGGGGGGGGGGGGTAGAGAGGGGGAGGGGCAGAGAGGGGGAGGGGCAGAAAGGGAGGGAGGGGTAGAGACCAGACCCCATCTCCTTCCTCCTAATTTCCTTCATCCTCCTCCCCTCACTCCCATTCCCTGCCCCAATACCTACCCAGGTCGTAGAGCAGGGCCTGGACAGCTTGAGAGCCCATTGTGATTGGTGCACTGTGAGAGGCATTGTGACATCATGCTCTGGGTGCTCTGAGAAAGAAGTTTTGGCTTTTTTTGAAATTTTAAATCATGAATAATTTTGGAAATATAGGTTGGAATGCGATGGGAAGATGTTTATCGCTTCGACGGGGAAAATGTGAATAGCATATGTGAAAATGGGAAGGCTGTGGCCTAGCGTTTGGAAGAAGATAGGTAAAAGCAGAGCAGAGTGACACATTGTCGGCACAAACAAAGTTTTAGTAATATAGATTATTATGGATGAGGTTTCCGACGACTTAGAATAACATGATAAAATACCAAAGTCACCTTGATTTTGTGAAAGGGAGATCTTGCCTGATGAATCTGTTTAAATTCTTTGAGGAATTAAAAAGCAGGATAGACAAAGGAGAGTCAGTGGATGCTGCTAACCTGAATTTTCAGAAGACCTTTATAAGGCGCTAAACAAGATGAGAGCCTATGGTATTAGAGGGAAGATACTAGCATGAATTGCATGGTTGGCTGGATGGCAGAAGGCAAAGTGTGGGAATAAAGGGTGCTTTTTCTGATTGGTTGTCAGTGACTAGTGGTGTTCTGCAGGGGTCTGTTAGGGCTGCTACTCTTCACATTGTATATCAATGAGTTGGATGAGGGAATTGAAGGCTTCCTTGCCAAGATTGCTGATGATACGAAGATTGGTGGAGGGGCATGTTGTGTAGAGGAAGCAGGCATTTTGCAGAAGGACTTGGACAGGTTGGGGGAGTGGGGAAAGAAGTGGCATATGGAATACAGCCTAGCAAAGTGTGCAGTCATGCACTTTGGTAGTAGTAGTAAAGGCATAGACTATTTTCTAAATGGGGAGAGGATTCAGAAATAGCATGAGCATGGAAACATATACGCACACAACTAGTTCTATGTTACCCACTTTCATATCCACTCCCTACACACTAGGGGCAATTTACAGAGGCCAGTTAGCCTACAAACCGATGTATCTTTGGGATGTGGGAGGAAAGTGGAGCACTTAGAGGAAACGCACGTTGTCACGGAAGAACGTGCAAACCCAACAGACAGTACCCGAGGTCAGGTCAAGATCTAAGCGGTTCTCTGGCGCTATGAGGCAGCAGCTCTGCAGGCAGTGCCACTCTGCTGCTGATCAGTTTGCCCTTAAATATTATCTCATTCCTTTCCACGTTGCCATTAATTACCCCGCCTCAAAACAAAGTTAGTCTCTTGATACCTTTCACATCTCCGTCCCCGCTGCGGCCTAACAATGTGGAGTGGTGCAGCCTTTCCTGAAGACCGGTCCGGAGCTTCAAGCGACGTGCGTGGTGCGGACTTACCATCTTGGAGCTTGCGATCCTTTGCCGAGGATTGCCAGCGAAAGTGCTCTGACTGCGGGGCCTGTGGACTTTAACACCGCTCCTCCAGTAAGAAGAGGCCGACTCGGGAGCTCCATGCCCTGGAGTGTTCCGATCCATCCCGACATCCTGATGAGAGGGCTTGGAGGTCGGCAGCGGCAATTGCGGAGGATTCAGCCCCGACCACTTTATTGCCTTCCATCACAGTGAGGATTGTGGATTCCACTGTGGTGGATGTTTATGTTAAATTTTATTTTATGTGGCTGTGTGTCTTGTTGCTTTTCACTTAGTATGGCTGTATGGTAACTCAAATTTCAATGTACCTTAATTGGCGCATGTGACAATAAACACGAACTTGAACTTTTATACTTTTGAATAATTGTATCCAAGCCTCCATTCTTCTCAAGCCTTTGAATGTACTGATTGCCTAAATTTGTTTGCTATTGTTAATATTTTCAGTATTAAAGAATCTAATTTGATCTGACATTAACTGCAGTAGAATCATTTGTACTGCTCATTTTGTTTTCCAGGAGAACGAGGAAAATGTATTCTAGCCACTCCACCCAAGATACTGTTCTGTGATTTACGTCTTGAACCTGGTGAATCAAAGTCCTGTAAGTAAATATATTCTTAAGTAAATAAACAAAGTAAGTAAAGTATATTCTTATGTAAGTAAACAATATTTCACTGTTCAATAATAGTTATAATAATAATAATGGATGGGATTTATATAGCGCCTTTCTAGATACTCAAGGCGCTTTACATCGCATTATTCATTCACTCCTCAGTCACACTCGGTGGTGGTGAGCTACTTCTGTAGCCACAGCTGCCCTGGGGCAGACTGACGGAAGCGTGGCTGCTAATCTGCGCCTACGGCCTCTCCGACCACCACCAATCACTCACACACATTCACACACAGTCTGAAGAAGGGTTTCGGCCCGAAACGTCGCCTATTTCCTTCGCTCCATAGATGCTGCTGCACCCGCTGAGTTTCTCCAGCATTTTTGTGTACCCACACACAGGCAAAGGTGGGTGAAGTGTCTTGCCCAAGGACACAACGACAGTATGCACTCCAAGCGGGATTCGAACCGGCTACCTTCCGGTCGCCAGCCGAACACTTAGCCCACTGCGCCATCTGTCGTCCTATATATACGTTGTGGTAGGATGAGCTTGGTTTATGTTCCTTTTTTTGGAGAGTGTTTCTTGAGTTGTTTAATGTCTGCTAAACAGTATATAAATTGGTAATGTGAAACATAGCAGAGGAACAGGCCCTTCGGCCCACAATGTCTGTGCCGAACATGGTGCCAAGACCAACTTTTATCAGCCTGCACATAATTCATTTCACTCCATTCCTTGCATATCCATATGCCTATCCAAAAGTATCTTAAATGCACTATTGTATCTGTTTCAACCACCACACCGGTAGCGCATTCCGGGCACTCACCATCCTCTGTGAAAAGACACTTGCACTGCACTTCTCCTTTAAACTTTGCCCCTCTCAACTTAAAGCTATGTCTTTTATTTTATTTATTTTTTTAAATTTGTGGGGGGGAGAGAACTCCTTTCACATCGAACTTGTTTGAAAGTGCAATCTATGTCTTTTAATTTTTAATTATTTCCATCCTCTGAAAAATATTCTGATGGTCTCTACTACCTACACCTATCATAATTTTATACACCTGTCAGGTCTCCCCTCAAACTCCAGTATCCAGAGAGGTCGTAGTGTAAAAAGCTCATGGAAATATTGTGAATATTGAAAACATAATGAATGCTAAACAATATTTGTTTACGCTGACCAAAATATATGAGCTAAAATAACTACGTTTCGTCGTGGCTATCCCTCGAGGTCGAGGATGATGGTCTACGTTCTGTTGTTTTTATTGTAAGCTTAACTCCACAGTTCCTACTTTTGCAATGACTACCAAAAATAATTTGACCCTCCTTTGTTTTGTTGTTTTCTTTTAAATGTAAGCATTATTTTGGAACACAGTATGTCTTTGATCTAATTTCATTTTATGAAGTTCATTTATCTAAAGTCGTGTGTGACTTAGTTTTGCTGGATATTTTCAGATTCTTACTGTGAAACTGTGCCTCTTGATGGTCCACCATCCTTCCGTGGCCTATCAGTGAAATATGCCTATAAATTGACGGTTGGCTGCCAGAGGGTCAATTCTCCAATCAAACTTCTCAGAGTTCCTTTTCGGGTTTTTGTTGTCTATGGTGAGTTGGTGACAAAGATTTATATGTTTAACTGTTCGGAATGAATTCTAATTGTACTGATGACATATGGCTAATTTCTTTATCATCATTCTTTATTAATGAAGATTCATTGTCTTCTGTCAATTGTCCCTAGAGTGTAGGATAGAGCTGGTCTACGGAGTGAACGCTAGTCGGTGCAGACTCTGTGGGCCGAAGGGCCTGTTTCCTTACTGTATTTCGAAAACTAAAATTAAAAACTATCAGGTCCCCTGTCCACTTCCTCTGTTCCAAGGAAAACAATCCCAGCCTATTTAGTCTTGTCTATTGAGATGTTCCTCCCTGGCAAGATTGTGGTGAATTTCCTTTGTATCCTTTACAGTGCAATGATGTATTTCCTGTAGTGTGGTGTCCAGGTTAGTACATAGTACTCTGGATGTGGCCTAACGTGTAATTTCTAAAATGACATCATAACCTCCTTATATTTTATGTCCTGGCGAACGGGTAAGTATTTAATACACTTTATCTCACTTTACTGTCACCATCAGAATTCCTTTGACTTATACATTTCTGTTCCTCAATCCCCCTGAGGGTCCTACCATTGATTATGTATGCTCTACCTTATTCGACCTTTGTATTAATCAGGATTAAATTTAACTTGCAGTCACACTACCTAATTTATTAACTGTAGCCTATGACAATTTTCCTCACTATTGACAACACCACTGATCTTTTTGTCACTTACAAATTGACTAATCATGCCTCCAACATTGTAGACTATGATAGCAAATTTTGCAACAATTGTATTTTCTAGCGATAGTTGAATAAATTCCACTTTTATTTCCTGCAAAAGTCAGGTGGTAGCAGATGCATCTCCATTTTGTAATTTGTCCCAAGTTTCATTTTTGTGTAGCATTAGGCATTGCGTCCGTTTTCTGCAAGATGGTGAAAATGTAAATTTACATTTGGGTATATGTGTAAATGACCAGATTTCATCCACTAGTCACAATGGTGTTTGGTAATTATGCTATTTTTATTTGCATCAGGATTAGAAAATTATCAATTTCCTCCAGATGAGGCCGTGGCACCTACAAATCCATTTTTGGACGAAGATGAAAGTATTACAAAAGACACTAGATTAGTAGATCTGGCAACTGAAATGCTAATGTCCAGCACATCTCGTCGCAGCCTTCGTGAGTATTTCTTAATGAAACCAATAGCAAGCATTAAAGGACTTGTAGTCCGGGAACTTTTGTAACCATTAAATGTCCAACTTCTGACTATTAACAAAATTGCATCATTTATATTGGGGTGAAAAATGTTTTGCCAAATTCGAGAAGAAAGAGGCAGTATTCACAAAATGTAGGGTTGGTAGGGGAGCATTTTGGGACCATAGAACATAGAAAAGTACAGCACAGAAACAAGTCATGTGTCTGATGTCATATTCTGTACCTTCTCCAAAGTTTCCACAATCTTCCTGTAATGAGGCAACTTGAACTGCCCACAATACTCACAAGGTGGCCTAACTAGAATTTTACAAACCTGCCGTATGATTTCCCGACTCGTATGCACAATGCCCCAACCAATGAAGGCATGTATACCAAATGCCATCTTTACCACTCTATCTACTTATAACCATCATTCTAATTTGTTTTAAAATCATTATGGAAAAAGACAGGATTTGCCCAAATGAAGTCTGAAATTGGGGCTAGGCCAATTTTAATGGCGTTGGACAGAATTTCAAAAGTCGATTGGGGTAGGCTGTTCACAAGTAAATACAGATATTGTCATTTAAAAAAAATATTGTCTGTATAACTTTGAAAATTAACTGATTAATATTGCATTGTATATTTTGTGCAGATTTGTATAACATTAGTAATGTCAGGGGGAAAGTTGGAAAATTTTGCATTTTCAAAGCCATCTATAAAATTGGAGAGGATATATTGGGCACATTCGATTTCTCTGAAGGAAATATTCCATGTTTGCAGGTCAGTACATTTCATACTTTAATCTTGGTGATAATCTGTCTGGTGCAATGCAAACTGCATTGCCAAATATGTAGTGATTAAAGCTTTTACAAATTCACGTTTTTATCTCTAAACATTTCTTGCCCAACTGGGCAAAGGTGTTTAATTTATGATTGCATACATTTTCTGATTGTAGCTTTTGTAAGAATTAGAGAATTAGAATTAGATTCCTTTATTGTCATTCAGACCTTTCGGTCTGAACGAAATTATGTCAAGGCCAGCATTTTTTGTCCCTTTGAATAAAGGAAATCGAGAAAATAGTACTTAGTTGTAGTCTGTGCACATTGTTCTGCAGCACTGTCATACTTTGAAAATGTGTCTATCAATGTAAGATACAATATACATTTATTTGTCACATGTGCCAGATGGCACAGTGAAATGTGATTACCATACAGCCATACAATAAAAATAAAGAACACAACACACGATAGAGTTCAACATAAAAACATCCCCACACAGCAGAATCAAAGTTTCCCACTGTGCGGGAAGGCACCAAAGTCTTCTTCCTCTAATGTTCCCCAATGTTCACCCGTGGTCGGGTCTTCCCCAAGCCCTCCGCAGTCGACACTATGGGCGGCCCGATATTCAGGCCCGCTCGCCAGTGTGATGTAAGTCCGACGTCGGGGCTGAGGGACATCCTCAGTGGCCTGGACATCAGAGTCGGCCCCCTCCTACCGGAGTCCGCAGCTCCCAAAGTTCGCTGGCCGTGCTGGGCGGAGATGCAACACTGGTGGCCCTCGACCAAGGGCCCCAGGACTATGCGATGACGGTCAGCACCGCCCGCGTTGGGAGCTCTCCCAAACCGCAGCTCCACGATGTTGGAGCAGCGGCCCAATGCTCCGGAGCTCCAAACGGCGATCCAGGTAGGCATTGCCCGCTCCGCGGTGAATTCAGCGCTGCGCCGCCGCTATTGTAGCTCTGGTCCGGTTCCCGGTCCCCGACAGGAAAGGCCGCTCCGATCCAGGTGGTAGGCCGCGAGGAGGGGGGGGGGGGGGCGAGGACGCGACTCGGAGAATAGTTGTGTCCCCGCCAGGCAGCGACTGGGAAATAGTTTCTCTCTTACCCTGCCCCCCCCTCCCCCACATAGAAAAGTTAAAGTTTCCCCCAAAAACATACTATAAATTAACTAAAAATAAAAAAAAGATTGAAAAGACGAACAGGCTGTAGGCAGAGGCTGCCGTCAATGCGGCGCCCCTAGTGGCGAAGGTGAGGTTGATTAACTGATGACCTCCATGAACAAGCTTTTTCAGCAAGCTTTTGGGAAAGACACTGGAAGAATCAATGCTCCCAATGCAGTTCCCTCAATTCAATCTTTATTTATATTTCTTCAGGTGAGCACCTACTGCTTGTTCGGAACACGTACTTTATGTTTCCCATGAATGTGCAACAGTTGATCAAAATGCATAAATTACCTTTTACAGCTCGGGATCTTTTGCTTTAACTTAAGGAAACAATATTTCTCCAAATGTGACTTGTTTGGCTTGTCTTGGTTTATGATTTTTGTTCTGTTGTTGGATAATCCCTTCTTTAAGTATTCAACATAAATTTTTAATTGTTTTCAGCTGAATAATAGATGTAACATTTCCCTCAGCCCCGACGTCGGACTTACATCAATGATTTAGATGATGGGATTTGCAGATGACACAAAGCAGGGTGGCAGTGTGAACTGTGAGGAGAATGCTATGAGAATGCAGGGTGACTTAGACAGGTTGGGTGAGTGGGCAGATGCATGGCAGATGCAGTTTAATGTGGATAAATGCGAGGTTATCCCCTTTCGTAGCAAAAACAGGAAGGCAGATTATTATTTAAATAGTGTCATGTTGGGTAAAGGGGAAGTACAATAGGATCTGGGGGTCCTTGTTAATCAGTCAATGAAAGTAAGCATGCAGGTACAGCAGGCAGTGAAGAAGGCGAATGGCATGTTGGCCTTCATAAGAGTAGTTGAGTATAGGAGCAAAGTGGTCCTTCTGCAGTTGAACAGGGACCTAGTGAGACCACACCCGGAGTATTGTGTGCCGTTTTGGTCCCCTAATTTGAGGAAGACCATTCTTGCTATTGAGGGAGTGTAGCATAGGTTTACAAGGTTAATTCCCGGGATGGCGGGACTGTCATACACTGAGAGAATGGAGCGGCTGGGCTTGTATACTCTGGAATTTAAAAGGATGAGAGGGAATCGTATTGAAACATAAGATTATTAAGGGTTTGGACACGCTAGAGGCAGAAAACATGTTCCAGATGTTGGGGGAGTCCAGAACTAGGGGCCACAGTTTAAGAATAAGGGGTAAGCCATTTACAACGGAGATGAGGAAATAATTTTTCACACAGAATTGTGAGCCTGTGGAATTCTCTGCCACAGAGGGTGGTGGAGGCCGGTTCTCTGGATACTTTCAAGAGAGATAGGGCTCTTAAAGAAAGCAGAGTCAGGGGATATGGGGAGAAGGCAGGAACGGGGTACTGATTTTGGATGATCAACCATGATCACATTGAATGGTGGTGTTGGCTCGAAGGGCCAAATGGCCTACTCCTGCACCTATTGTCTATTGTAACTTCATGGTTTAATTTCCACATGCAAAACTCTGACATTGGACTGTTTAATTTTTAGAGCTTTAGTTTGGTAAATAGCTTCTCGTTTCTTTTCCAATATGAAATGCTACCATTATCAACGGTGAGATGAAATATTCACTTTTTGTCTAATTTGAACTTATTGATTATTGTATATTAATGTACATGCAAAACCCAAATTAGTGGAATCTCAGACAATAAGGAATGCTGTCAGAAGATACTTTGGGATATAGATCAACTGCAGAAATATGCAGTGAAATGGCCGATGGAGTTTAAACTGAGCAAGTGTGAGGTGTGCCGGGGCATCTTGGAGTCCAAGTTCATAGCTCACTAAAGGTGCAGCACAAGTAGATATGGTGGTAAAGAATGTGAATGGTATGCTTGCCTTCATTGCTTGGGGCAATGAATATGTGTCTATAAGACTGGCTAGGCTGCATTTGGAGTATTGTGTGCAGTTCTGGTTACCATTTTACAGGAAAGATGTGGAGACTTTGGAGAGGGTGCGGAGGTAGTTTATCAGAATGCTACCTGGATTAGTGGGGTTTCAGCTACAGGGCGAGGCTGGATAGCCTTGGATTGTTATCGGGCGTCATAGTGGCGCAATGGCTGAACTGCTGCCTTACCGGGCCAGAGACCTGGGTTTGATCCCGACCTCGAGTGCTGTCTGTGTGGAGGTTGCACATTCGACCTGTGACTATGTGGGTTTTCTCTGGATTCTATAGTTTCCTCCAACATCCAAAAGACTGAGTTTGTAGGTTCATTGGCCTTTGTAAATTACCCCAGGTGTGCAGAGGCATAACAAGTGTGAATGGGTTATGAATGGTTGGTCTGGACTCGGTGGCTGAAGGGCCTGTTTCCATGGTGTATATTTAAACTCTTCTCTGAAAAGTCGGAGGTTGAGGGGAGACCTGATAGAAGTTATATAAGATTACGAGAGACATCGACAGGGTAGACATTCAGAACCTCAGTCCAACACTAGAGGGCGTAGCTATAAGTGAGAGGGAGAAAGTTTTTTTTACACAGAGTGGTGGAGGCCTGGAACCCATTACCAGGGTTGGTAGTGGGGGCACATATGAAAGTGGTGTTTAAGACATGGAAGTGCAGGGAGTAGAGGGATCTGGATTGTGTACAGGTAGTAAGATCAGTTCAACTAGGTATCATGTTCGGCACAAACATTGTGGGCTGAAGGGACTGTTCCTAGCTATACTGTTCTATGTTCTAATTTGAATCCATGACTCTCTATTTCCAGTTCTCAGTATGTTTGCAGACTGAAGAGCACATACAAGAGGACTATCAAAGAAAACCAGGGCAACCTGTTTCACTAAGTACACATGCTCGGCATCAAGAGTCATGCTTGCATACTGCTAAAACTCATTTCAGTTTACCAATTCCACTTAGTGCAACACCCAGCTTTATGACCACTGTTGGTAAGTATCCTATTTTATATATAATCCTTCACATATACAACCATTTAAATAACAATATACATCAACTCATCTTGTGTTCTTGGGAAAACTTGATATCCTCTGGAAAAATTCAAATTAGATTTCTACATTCATTGGCAGTAGTACAAGTTGTCATAATCATAGCAGCTTTTTGTTTTGCCAGCTTTCAAATAGAAAATTCCAATAAATATTCTTCACTGACTCCTTCAAAAGTGAATCAGTAATGACCACAGGTCACTCACTTGGTGAGGTAACACCCAAGGACAAGAAATGAATTTTAACATTTTGAATTGACTTGTCGTCAGTGAAGCTAACCCTAATGCATGGTTGCTGAACACTTTAACTCTCCCTCCCATTCACATACTGACTTTTCTGTCCAGTGCATCCTCTACTGTCAGAGTGAGGCCCAATGCAAATTGGAGGAACAACACCTCATATTTTGCTCGGGCAGCTCACAACCAATATGAGTGTTGACGTATCTATCTTCAAGTAATACTTGCTTTCTCTCTCTCTCCATCCCTTATTTCAAGAGGGCTAGACTACAAAAACAGGAATGTAATGCTGAGGTTCTATAAGATGCTGGTCTGCTCGCATTTGGGATATTGTGAGCAATTTTGGGCACCATATCTGAGGATGGATTTGCTGGCTCTGTAGAGGGTCCAGAGGAGGTTTACAAGAATGATCACAGGAATGAGTGGGTTAACATATGATGAGCGCTTGACGACACTCGACTTGTACTCTCAGGAGTTTAGAAGAATGGGGGGGTGAACCTCATTGAAACGTACCATATAGTGAAAGGCTTGGATAGAGTGGATGTGGAGAGGATGTTTCCACTAGTGGGAGAGTCGAGGTCATAGCCTCAGAATTAAAGGACCCTCCTTTGGATGAGGAGAAATTTCTTTAGTCAGAGGGTAGTGAATCTGTGGAATTCTTTTCCACAGAAGGCTGTTGAGGCCAAGTCAATGGATATTTTTAGGGCAGAGATAGATTCTTGATTAGTGCGGGTGTTAGGGGTTATGAGGAGAAGGCAGGAGAATGGGGTGTGGGGGGGGGGGAGGGAGAGAGATAGATCAGCCATGATTGAATGGCGGAGCAGACTTGATGGGCCGAATGGCTTAACTCTGCTATCACTTATGACCCTATGACCTCCCCCATCCTAGTTCTCTGACCAGTCTGACTCCTCCTGATTAAAATTTACATTGTGGGCCCTGTTGTAAACTTCCCCAAGCTAACAATGATCTGTTCTACATGTTCCTTGAACTTCTTCACCTTTGATTTCTCGTTTTCACACTGTACCTGTCCATTTCTCTTGTTTCCCTCTCCCCTGACTCTCAGAAGGGTCTCGACCCGAAATGTCACCCATTCCTTCTCCCCATCGATGCTGCATGTCCCGCTGAGTTACTCCAGCATTTTGTGTTTATCATCAAATTGAAGCATTTGACATGCCATCCAGGGTCCCCAACCACTTCTGTCTGTGCTTATCCGGGTGGTTTGAATGCAAATAAGGTTCCACCTGTCACTAACCTTGAAGGTTTATAGATAGCATTGCAGAGTGAATCTTTAGCAGTGGGTGAGCCTCAGTTGGCATACTCCACAATATCCTAATGGCCCTGTCCCACGGTACGAGTTCATTCCAAGAGCTCTCCCGACTTTAAAAAAAAATCAAATTCGTGGTAAGCACGGAGAATGAACGTAGCGGGTACGTCGGAGCTCGGGGACGTCTCTTAGCGGCTCGTAACGCTAACGACAGGTACTCGGGAAGACTCGCTAACGGCCAGTAAGCTCGGGAAGACTCGTGAAGATTTTTCAACATGTTGAAAAATGTCCACGAGAGCCCAGAGTACCGACGAGTGGCCATTACCGTAAATCTCCGAGTTGGAATCAACTCGTACCGTGGGGCAGAGCCATTATGCCTTGATGGGAGGCAAGACTGTGGTTGAAGAGACTTTGTAATATTTTTTAAATCCTGAGACCTTTAAGTCACTTTAAAAAGTTAAGAAAACAGTAAAAAGTTGTTTTTTAAAACCATATTGGCTAAAAACAATCATAAAGCATTAAAATAGGAAAGGAGAATGAAATGTGAATTGGCCTTGTTTACCTTTTCTCGTAAACTTAAAGAGGTGAGAATCCCAATTCATATAAATGTGTTGTTGCTCTTACCGAAGCTTGGGTAGCTGTAGGATTGAGGTTTAGCTTATCAACCTCAATTCTGGGGAATGCCAGCCAACTGGTTTCTGTCAGTGGACTCCAACATGAGAAATAGAAGTGCGAGTTGGGTATTCAACCCTCATGGCTGCTCTGCCATTCGGCAAGATCATGGTTAATCTTTGCTGGTCCAATCCATCTTCATCCTTTAATATACATTTTTGTTGCAAATGGGCATCCTGAATTTTCAATATGGTTTGAAATGTAACATCTGTACTGAATGACCCCCTTCCCAAACACTTTGGAAATTTTTATCCCCTGGTTCTAGACTGTTCTGCCAAAAGAAGTATCCCTGCTTCTCTGGTGTTAATTTGATTTAAAAATATATATATTTGTCTTTGTACCTAATATGTGATAGTTTGCTAATTTTCCAAGGACAAATTACCGGATAATTGATCAGGAATGTTAATTATTCGCTGAGCTGTCAAACATCTGCTTCCACAGCTCCAACACATCCATTTGAACCTATTCGAAATCAATTACTCGCAATCTATTTTATGCCAAATTCTCTTATGTTGACCCCATCCACAGTCAATTTACCTTTAAATCTTGCTATATAAATTTCTAAATCTATTCCATTGCTATTTATGATTCTGAATCTCAAATGAAAATTTGAAAAACCTTTCATCCTGCCCTTGGTTTTGGGTATAAAGGAACAGCAGATGCTAGTTTAAACCAAAGTAGACACAAAATGCTTAATTTGCCACTAATGGTGAGTGTAAGAATTGTGGCACTCAATGCATTTAAGGTAGTGAATAGAAGACTATAAAGATGGGGATAGACACAAAAAGCTGGAATAACTCAGCGGGACGGAGTATCTCTGGAGAGAAGGAACGGGTGACGTTTCGGTTCGAGACTTGGTTTAGGGTGCTTTGTCAGTGCGATGGCCTTTATTTATTTAGGACCATTCTTTAGAACTCACTTCAAACTTCTTTTTCCTTCTGATATAGACTTTTGACTTTTATTTCTTTTACAGATTTTTTTTCTCCTTTTGAGCATTTTGACACTTTAAAGAATATTGTAGCATGCAGTTTTCACAAAGGAGGCATAAAGAACTTTATAAGTGAGCTCAGTGAAAACATTTTTAAACCTTGCATCACTGTAATATTTCAGGTTTTACAATGCTTTAATATTTGCATAATTTAACAAATGAATTAACATAGTATATCTTGCATATTTTAATTTCAGTATCCTTAAAGTGGCGCTTACATTTTGAGTTTGTCACTGCTCGTGAACCAGTGGAACCACCTACAGTACTTGAGAATCAATCGGAGATAATTACTTGGACTGGGGCAGAGAAAATAGATGTGGACACATTCAGCTGGGATCTGCCCATAAAAGTGCTTCCAACCAATCCTGTACTCGCATCGTATGTTTCACAGTTAACATCTTTTAACTCCATTACTATCTGAAATTTTTTTTTTTAAGAGGCATTGGAAAGTTTTAAACAATGGAATTTTTGGATAAACAGGAGAGGTACAGCAGCATCAAATTGGAAAACACAACAAATATTGCCCAAGATATTACAGATGTATTATACTTCAAAAATTACTGACACTCGCCACAGAATGCAAGTCCACAATATTACTTCATGTAAGGAAGTGTAAGGAGCAGTGTTTATGGTCACTGCCATTTCTACTATTAACTACACTGAGAGAACATTTCCTTTATTGTAAGCATTCAGATCTGAAAACTCCTTGCTTGCTAGCTGATCAGAATTTTTTTATCTGGAGAGCAATTATGTATAGCCAGTTTGTAGCTTTTTGGAACTGGTGGATCTGAAGTGCATTTTTATTGTTTCGGTTTTTGCTGAAGATAGTCCAAATTTGGTACTCCACAAATGAGAAGAATTGCAACTTCACATTGGTGCTCATCATATTTTTATATATTTAACCAAAAACACATGTAGCACATTTACAGATAGCTTGCTGTTATGACGGTTGTACATTTTCTACTAAAAGTTCATTTTATTCACTGTGCTCTAACACAATAATAAACCTTATCAATCATCATTCAACATCAAAATTCCAAGAGTGAATTTTACATTTCAGTGAATCTATTTTTTTTCCTGTCTTGTATTACAATTTACTTATTAAGCTAATGTCTAGAAATGATGGCAATAGGTTAGTTGGCAGGTAGAACCCTTAATTTTCTGACAAACCTTTCATCATTGAAGTGGATCATTTTTCTGTTTTTTAGAGAAAGGAACCAGAGTGCATATCCCATGCCTCTGCCTCATAGGTAACTTCCATAAGCAAACTATCAAATTCTATTGTTGTAGAAAATGTTGCATGACTCCCGTGTTTTGTATGATGTGACATTCACTCTGTTTGACGCTGTACGTAGTATGCTTATTTGTGTTTAATGCAGTTTTAAGATTGAATATCCATTCATTCTATTCTTGGCATCTGATATCTGAAGAATACTTGAAAATGTTTTATTGATTGAGTTTTAAAAAATTGAGAATTTTCTAGCTTAATTTTTGGTTATGTATATTTCATGTTATTTGTCATAACCCTGTGTTTAATTAATATGTCTTTTTGCAAAGTCACAAAGTGCTGGACTAATTGAGCAGGTCAGACAGCATCTCTGGAGAACGTGGATAGGTGACTGTGAAACTCACTTGTCTATGTCCTCTAGAGATGCTGCCTGACCCGCTGAATTGGTCCAGCACTTAGTGTTTTTCCTTGTTTTTCCAGCATTTGCAATTCCTTGTTTCTACATGCAGTCTGTCCTGCTGAGTTACTCTTGCACTTTGTCTTTTTTTTGTAAACTAGCATCTACATAGCATCTACTAGCATCTTATTTCTACATCTTAACGTACATAGAGTTGGGGACTATAGGCACAAAAGTTGTCATGAATTGAATATAGTGGCTGGGAATTGAGCCTTACAGGGCTTGAGTAATTGAAAAGTGAACAGCAATGAAATCATGGACACATCTGTAGATGAAATTTAAAGATTAAATGGACTGTGGAGTAGACCATACAACAAACCAAGCTCAATCTTCCTTTCAATACATTTTTGGATCCAGTTCATATATTGATTACAATTTTGAACATGGTTAACAACTGAACATAAAGCTGAGGTGGAAAGTGGAGAGGTCTATAAATCTTTGTGTGAAACTATTTTCTCTCTTTTAATCTAACGTGTTCCTGGTTTGTGATAATTTAGCTAAAAATTAGTCTCTCAGCAATCTCTTCATAAATTTTGTTTCCAAATACTAAGCTCTTCCAATAAATCATCACACAGAATAATTTTTTTTTAAATCTGATTAATACTGAATTTCAAAGATTAATATTCTCAGGACTTTGTATGGTTATTCAATGTTGTAGGTCTGATCTGTTTGAATAAAAAATTTGAAACAAAACTGATTAAATTAATTGTTGACACGAAGAACTGCAGATGCTGGTTTACCAAAAAAAAGTGCAAAGTGTTGGAGTAACTGCGGGTTGGGCAGCACCTCTGGAGAACATGAATAGATAACGTTTGGGTCTAAAGAAGTGTCCCGACCCGAAATGTCACCTGTTTATGTTCTCCAGAGATGCTGCTAAATCCACTGAGTCACTCCAGCACTTTGTCTTTTTATAATAATTGCTTGCTTTTTAATATAATACTGTTACATGAATATAGAAACGGACAACACTTCAATAACATGACCATTAAAGTTTTTTTTAAACCCTCAAGCCTGAATTAATTAGAGATTATTGTTGCTAAATTTGCTGGTTACAGTGAGAAATCTATGAATCCAATTGTCAACTTGATTATTTTGTCCAAACGTATCTGATTAATACAAGCATCTATCTATGAAGTGTGATGCTGGGTTTTGTTCTTTGTTGTAATTGTAGAGATTCTTCTCTTGTTCCTTTTTGTTTGAGAATAATTTAGTGCACTTTTTTTGCATTATCTATTCTCCACCTTGTGGAGGTGAGGTACTGAGAAATTAATCTGTTACCCTGTGCAGTGACACTTCTTGCTTCACATGGGAACTTAGGTTGGCAAAAACTTTATCTTGGAAAGTCCCCGCTTTTTTTATTCTTTCACATGATGGATACACTGTCAGCATTCTTAGAACTTAATACGCATCCTTAAATACAGTTGAGATGGTGACGCTGAGTTGTGTTGAACTGGTACTGTCTATATAGAGACTGCGCTCATAATTCTGTTACGGAAGGGATTCTAGGAATTCAACCCAATGATGAAATTCCCATGTTTCTAAGAAGTTTATAATGGGGACATGGAGTGGTGGCGTGTGAGGATACCATTTCAATTGTCTCATATTTTCAATATTTTATTCAACTACAATTGTATACTTCAGCTATAGTGAGGTTTGTGGGATGTGTTTATCTTTTTCCCCAAATGGTCAAAGTTTAAGTATGGTACCAATTTGGAATATAATCAATACTGAGGTACACCAGGACAAAATATAAGATGTTAGCAAACTATCAGAGTGGGTGTATAATTGAATAATTAGTTTCATCATAACAGTCTGCATTTTGGTAGAATATGTATGAACAGGATTTACACCTTGGCAAGAAGATTTGGTCAAAGTTACAAAATGCAAAATGATGCCAAAAAGATTCAAATAACTAGAGAATCAGATTTTGGAAACATTATTAAAATTATTTGGGTCTGGTTGAGTGACATAAAAATACTGGGTACGGTTCTGACTTATTACAGATTTACAGAAGTGATGCGGTTGCAAATGCAAGCAAGTTATATCGGGATATCAAAATGAGAATATACCGCAATCGGTCGTTTGCTTTCTCCAGAGAAAGGCAAAGATAACCTGATGGTGATTTTCCCAAATTATGTAATGTTTGCTATTAAACATGTTTCCATTTCTGTGGTAGACCAAAGCTAGAGGCCACAACGTACCTTTTAGAATTGAGAGTAGGAAAAATGTATTTAGCCAGAGGATAGTGAATCTGTGGAATTCATTGCCACAGTAGGCCAACAGGTTCTTGATTAGTAAGGGCGTCACTAAAGGTTACGTGGAGAATCTAGGAAAGGGGTTGAGAAGGAAAAATAGATCGGGCATGATCGAATGGTGGAGCAGACTCGATGGGCAGAATAGCCTAATTCTGCTCCTATGGATAATCCACAAGAATTTAGAAGAAACATTTTTTTTTTTAAAGAAATGCAAAATTATTGAAATGCTGCATGACATGTCTAAGGCAAAAAATAAGGATACCTTTAACAAAAAACATTTGAATATGTGAGAGAAAAATAGATGTTGACAGGTTAGATGAAGTAAGGTGGTCTGCCCTCTATGTCAAATCTAAATAATGAAGTCCGCAAAGTGTTCAGATTATCACAGGTGGGACATATGCTTATTAAATAGTATTTCCATTATTTGAAATGAAGTTTCAGTTTTACTAGTCATGGAATCTCCCATGGTATAAGATCATAATCTGGTTTGTAATTGGTGGAAGATAATGCAACCATGCAGGGTCCTGGCCCAAAATGTCTACAATTTATGTTTTCCCCACAGATGTGACATGACCTACTGAGGTCCTGCAGCAGATTGTTTATGGCACCCATATATGTAATCTAAATTGTCAAGTTCCATGAAAAGAAAGTTGGGTGGGTTCAGTGGAAATGACAGAGCATCTCATTCAAGTACCATAAAGACTCAGCAATCTGTGGAATTAGTGCAGGAAGGAACTGCATATGCTGGTTTACACTGAAGATAGACACAAAATGCTGGGGTAATTCAGCGGGACAGACAGCATCTCTGGATAGAAGGAATGGGTGACATTTCTGGCACCATGATTAAGACACCTTTCTGGAGGTGCATGCTATTGTAAACATGTTATCAGATAACTGAATCGTCCTTTCACCAGCTAGAGAGGGGACCTGACCTCCCATCCTCTGAACTATCTTTAATCAGATTTTATTGAGGATGTAACTAGGAAAATGGACAACGGAGAGCCAGTGGATGTAGTGTACCTGGACATCCAGAAAGCATTTGATAAGGTCCCACATAGGAGATTAGTGGGCAAAATTAGGGCACATGGTATTGGGGGTAGAGTGCTGACATGGATAGAAAATTGGTTGGCAGACAGGAAACAAAGAGTAGGGATGAACGGGTCCCTTTCAGAATGGCAGGCAGTGACTAATGGGGTACTGCAAGGCTCGGTGCTGGGACTGCAGCTATTTACAATATACATCAATGATTTAGATGAAGGGATTCAAAGTAGCATGAGCAAATTTGCAGATGACACAAAGCTGGGTGGCAGTGTGAACTGTGAGGAGGATGCTATGAAAATGCATGGTGACTTGGACAGGTTGTATAAGTGGGCAGATGCATGGCAGATGCAGTTTAATGTGGATAAATGTGAGGTTATCCACTTTGGTAGCAAAAACAGGAAGGCAGACTACTATCTAAATGGTGACAAGTTGGGAAACGGGGAAGTACAACGGGATCTGGGGGTCCTTGTTCATCAGTCATTGAAAGTAAGCATGCGGGTGCAGCAGGCAGTGAAGAAAGCTAATGGCACGTTGGCCTTCATAACAGGAGGAGTTGAGTATAGGAGCAAAGACATGCAGTTGTACAGGGCCCTAGTGAGACCACGCCTGGAGTATTGTGTGCAGTTTTGGTCTCCCAATTTGAGGAAGGACATTCTTGCTATTGAGGGAGTGCAGCGTAGGTTCACAAGGTTAATTCCCAGGATAGCGGGACTATCGTATGCTGAGAGAATGGAGCGGCTGGGCTTGTATACTCTGGAATTTAAAAGGATGAGAGGATATCTTATTGAAACATAAGATTATTAAGGGATTGGACACGCTAGAGGCAGGAAACACGTTTCCGATGTTGGGGGAGTCCAGAACCAGGGGCCATAGTTTAAGAATAAGGGGTCTATCCAGAGAATCATTGAGAACGACGAGGAAAACGTTTTCACCCCAAGAGTTCTGAATGAGTGGATTTCCCTGCCGCAGAAGGCAGTGGAAGCTAATTCTCTGGATGCTTTCAAGAGAGTTAGATAGAGCTCTTAAAGATAGCAGAGTCGGGGGATATGGTGAGAAGGCAGGAACAGGGTACTAATTGTGGATGATCAGCCATGATCATATTGAATGGCGGTGCTGGTTCGAAGGGCCGAATGGCCTACTCGTGCACCTATTGTCTATTGTCTAAATTCCATCAACCATTCCTCCGCCCACCTGGCCAATCGATCCAGGTCCTGCTGCAATCTTCCACAACCTTCTTCATTATCTGCAAAACCACTCACTTTTGTATCATTAGCAATACTCGACAATACATTCATTACTTCTTCGATGGTAACACTGACTGCTGTCATGACACTTTCATTGAATGCCCCAAGTTCTTCCATCCTACTGTCTTGGTAAATACAGAGGAGAAATACTCATTAAGGTGCTGGCCCATCTTCTGTGACTCCACACAGAAGTGATCGCTTTGACTCCTGAGAGGTCCCATTCTCTCTCTATCCTCTTCCCCTTTATGTATCTATAATATCTTTTGGGATTGTCCTTAATGTTACCTGCCAGAGCTATCTCCTGGCCCCTTTTAGCCTTTCTGATCTTTTTCAGTTTACTCCTTAGCACCCGAAACTCTTCCAGGGATGCACGATCCCAGCGGCCTATACATGTCCCATGCATCCTTCTTGTTTTTGACCATTGCTTCCTTGCGTTTTCCTGCTTCACCTTTCACTCTAACGGGGACTTGCATATCATAAGCTTTCGTCAGCACACTTTTAAAAACATCCCACTTGGCCGATGTTCCTTTCCCCTCAAATAACCTGTTCCATTCAACTTGGGCAAGACTTTCTCTCATACCCTCAAAGTTGGCCTTGCCCTAGTTGAGCATTTTAACATGTGGATCCTGTCCCTATCCATAACTATCTTAAACTTAATTGAACTATGGACACTGGTCCCAAAAGGCTCCTCCACAAACACTTTATTAACTTGCCCATCCCAATTTCCTAATACTAGATCTAGCATTGCCCTCTCTCTTGTGAGGGCCTCTCCTGAACACTTTTGAGGAATTGCACCCCATTTAAACCCTTCACACAATGATTTTCCCAGTCTATATTGGGAAAGTTCAAATCCCCTACTACAACAACCTTATTTGACCTGCAGCTGCCTACAATCTCCTGACACATTTGTTCTTCTAATTCCCGTTGACTATTCGGGGGTCTGTAGTACACCCCCAACAAGGTGATCATCCCTTATTTGTTCCTCAGCTCCACCCATATAGCCTCACTAGATGAACGGTCCATAATGAGTACAGCCGTGACATACTCCTTAACCAACAATGTAACCTGCCCTCCTCATTTTCCCTCACCCTGTCTCTCCTGAAGCTCCTGTTGAGTTGCCAGTCCTGCCCCTCCCTTAACCAGGTTTCAGTCGTCACAGACTTCATAAGGAAATGTGTGGAGGACTGCGTTCCAACAAAAACCTTCCGAATATATCCTAAGATGAAGACCAGATGCCGATGCAGAGGTCTATAAGAAGTTCAGATACGACCGTTGTAAGGCCATCAAAAGGGACTTCCGCTGGAGGATGAGACGGATGTTCGGCAACTGGCAGGGCTTGAATGCCATCACCTCCACAAAATCAGGAGGCAGCTCAAACGACAGCCGAAGCATCACTCCCTGACGAGCCCAATGCATTCAACGCGCGGTTCATAGAAACATAGAAAATAGGTGCAGGAGGAGGCCATTCGGCCCTTCAAGCCAGCACCACCATTCATTGTGATCATGGTTGATCTTCCCCAATCAATAACCCGTGCCTGCCTTCTCCCCATATCCCTTGACTCCACTAGCCTCTAGAGCTCTATCTAACTCTCCCCTTTATTCTAAGACTGTGGCCCCTGGTTCTGGACTCGCCCAACATTGGAAACATTTTTCTTGCATCTAGCTTGTCCAGTCCTTTTATAATTTTATATGTTTCTATAAGATACCCCATCATCCTTCTAAACTCCAGTGAATACAAGCCTAGTCTTTTCAATCTTTCCTCAAATGACAGTCCCGTCATCCCAGGGATCAATCTCGTGAACCTATGCTGCACTGCCTCAATCACAAGGATGTCCTTCCTCAAGTTAGGAGACCAAAACTGTACACAATACTTCTGATGTGGTCTTACCAGAGCCCTATACAACTGCAGAAGAACCTCTTTACTCCTATACTGAAATCCTTTTGTTATGAAGGCCAACATTCCATTAGCTTTCTTCACTGCCTGCTGTACCTGCACACCAACTTTCAGTGACCGGTGTACAAGGACACCCAGGTCTCGCTGCATCTCCCCCTTACTTAACCTAACCCCATTAAGATAATAATCTGCCCCCTTGTTTTTGCCTCCAAAGTGGATAACCTCACATTTATCTATATTATACTGCATCTGCCCACTCACTCAACCTGTCCAGGTCACCCTGCAGCCTCCTAACATCCTCGAGAGGGAGAACACTGATGTGCCTTCCCAAGCCCCCATTCGCCCTGATGGTGTTACAGTCACAGAGGCCGACGTCAGAAGATCCTTCAGGGGGTTGAACCCTACACTGAATGGTAGGGCTCTGGGAAGTTGTGGAGCAGAGGGATCTAGAAGTGCAGGTGCATGGTTCCATGAAGGTGGGGTCACTGGTAGATAAGGTGATCAAAGAGGCATGTGTCACATTGGCCTTCATCAGTCAGAGTATTGAGTATAGAAGTTGGGATGTCATGTTGTAGTTGTATAAGACGTTGGTGAGGCTGTATTTAGAGTCTTGTGTTCAGTTCTGGACACCATGTTATAGGTAGGATGTTGTCAAGATGGAAAGAATACAGACATTTACAAGGATGTTGCCAGGGCTAGAGGGTCTGTGCTATAGGGAGAGGCTGAGTCGGCTGGGACTCTTATTTCTTGGAGCGCAGGAGGACGAGGGCTGATCTTATTGAGGTGTATAAAATCATGAGTGGAATAGATGGGGTAGATAGTCTCTTGTCCAGTGTAGGTGAATCGAAGACCAGTGGACATAGCTTTGAGGTGAAGGGGAAAAGATTTAATAGGAATCTGAGGGGTAACTTTTTCACACAAAGGGTGGTCGGTGTATGGAACAAGCTGCCAGAGAAGGTAATTGAGGCAGGGACGATCCCAACATTTAAGAAACAATTAGATGGGTACATGGATAGGACAGGGTTGGAGGGATATGGACCAAACGCGGGCAGGTGGGTCTAGTGCAGCTGGGACATGTTGGCTGATGTCGGCAAGTTGGGCCAAAGGGCCTGTTTCTACACTTTATCACTGTGACTATAAACATTACACACTTGATCCTGTACCTGTACATTGTGGATGGCTTTATTGTAATCCAGTATAGTCATTTTGCTGACTGGATAGCATGCAACAAAAAGCTTTTCAGTGTACCTCGGTTCACAATAAACGAAACTATTATACTTCAGACGTCAGAAATACAGCGTGGGAGGAAACCAGAGCACCCAGAGAAAACCCACATGGTTACAGAGAGAGCATACAGACGGCATCCGTAGTCAGTATCAAAGCCGGGTCTCTGGCACTGTCAGGCATCTACTGTGCCACTATTAGTAGGAGCTTTGATGATAAGAATACCAAATAGAAGTGTTTTTAAAAAAACATAGCTGAAGCAGAAATATGTTTTGCAAAAAAGATTAGAAGCTCTGGCTGTAATAACAAAGAACTGCAGATGCTGGTTAAAACACAAAAGGATACAAAGTGCGGGAGTAACTCAGTTGGTGAGGCAGCAGCCCTGGCGAACATAAATAGATGACATTTTGGGTCAAGACCCTTTTAATTGTAACTAGCTGTTTCATATTTATTGTTCAATCGTTCAATTAACATGCTTTACTGTTGGCATTGTTTTACGAGCGGCATGCTTGCTATATAGTGAGTAAAGGACTATTGGTGTTTAAGCTTGAGTGCAATTTTGCACAACAGGACTGACTGCAATCACGAGAATGAAATCTAATAAAACCCAAATGTTTTGTCTCTAAACAGGTGAGTATGCATATAAGAGATTCAAACATTTAATTTTTGGACTGACTGTTAGTAAATTTGGCAAAATTACTTGAAGGGAAAGAGGGACATTAAAATGTGCTTTGAAAGCTAGCCCAATAATAGTATTGTTAGGAGCATTCAGTTTTAAAGAACAGTATGTTAAGCCAAGAGTCTTGCATCTTATAGCCACATTCTAAAGAACAGGAGCAATAATAACATAAAACATGAACATATAACTATGCAGTAGAATGTTTTAAATATTTTCATTATAAATACAAATCCATGCCTTTACTTTGTTCAAAAACATAACTACTATTTCCGTAACTTTGAATGCGAGCCGGGCATGTGTCTGAATAGTGCCGCTGATCTCCTGCAGCGCCTGTCTTTTAACTTCAAATGTCGACCGCAGAGTAGAGAGAGCTGGCAAGTCGTTGCATCATACCAAATATCACAATGTTGACGAAAGTCAACTGTGTAATTTACCCTGAACAGACCACAATTCCAATTAACATCTCATTCAATATAAATGACCCTGTACGTACACTGTTAGAAATGTGACAGTTTGAACTATGGTTAATAATATTTACATTATCTGATTACAAAGTCAAATCATTTGTCTGTAATTTATAGTCACCCATGAAGCCACTGTGCTGAAACCACTCGTTGCCTAAGAAAGAATGGGGTGATCTCTGTGAGATGTGCTTCCCCTTTTATGATGTCAGTTTATTTAGTTTAGAGACAGCATGGAAACAGGTCCTTTGGCCCACCGAGCCCATGCTGACCATTGATCACCCGTTCACATTAGTTCTTGTCCTCCCACCTTCTCATTCACTTCCTTAACGCTGGGGGAAATTTACAGAGGCTAATTAACCCATAACCTGCACATCTTTGGGCTGTGGGAGGAAACCCACGTGGTCACAGAACATGCGAACTCCACACAGACAGCGCTTGAGGGCAGGATCAAACCCAAGTCTCTGGCGCTGTGAGGCAGTGGCTCTACCAGCTGCACCACTGTGTTGCCCAATTGCCTCATGTTGTGTCATCAATCAAAGAGATCTCTGGCACAGGAACAAAAAATGTCATCGTGACAGCCAAGCATCCAATCTATTTAAAGTTTCAGATGGCAAACCAAGAAGATAAAATAGTTCACATTCTGTAACTGGGTGGACAAATTGCTTTTTAAAAACCCAATATTTGGAAACATTTTTCAAAATCA
This sequence comes from Amblyraja radiata, assembly GCF_010909765.2. Taxonomy (NCBI): domain Eukaryota; kingdom Metazoa; phylum Chordata; class Chondrichthyes; order Rajiformes; family Rajidae; genus Amblyraja; species Amblyraja radiata. The sequence goes on from NC_045956.1 coordinate 139,968,397, forward strand.
TTCAATTTTTTGCGGGCTAAAGCATTTGCTAATAGTAATCATGGGCAGATGGGACTCATCAGCCTGGGAAGGCAGTCCATCTAGGAGAGGGAAAACTCTGATTTAAACCCTCCACTGCCTTGTGGCAATATCCAGTCATGGAAAAGGCTCCTGGAGTAAACCTCAAGAAATTCCAGAGTCGTCGTTGTCTACAACCTCGCTCTGGCAGCTCCTGCGACGGCGCTGGTGCCAAACTGTAACGGCCCTGCTGTTCCTTTGGATCGATCAGCGACGTGGAGAGGGGGGGACGTGCTGCATGGGCAACAGCCTGACATCTCCCAGGCTTGCATCTGACCAGGATGCATCACCCATGGTCAGTCATGACCGAGGGGGGCCTACTAGAGCTAATAGTAATCATGGAATAGTATATGATTGTTGGAGTAAATATTTTTAAGCTATCTTGCTATACAAATGGACCGGGAGAATATTCATGTGGAACACAAGAATGTACTACATGGACAGAAATGGCTCTGCACTCAGTTCTATTTTATTTTATTAATCTTTGGGAAGGTTGGTCTTGAAGGTTGATCAAGATGTACCTTTCCGCACATGGATTCATGCCGTGGAGGGTGGTTGCAATTGCATGACAAAAGAGGATAGGTGGAAGCCCACAATTTGTCCGTAATTGCTTTTTTAAACAAGCTAATAATTTGTCTAACTTCTCAGCTCTTAGGCCTGCAAATTTATTCCTGGGTGAAAATTATGATTGAATTTTCTATGGCAGAAATATTTGGTCTGTTTAATCTTTGCAAATGGGTATGAGCTTCCTGCAATAATGGCATCATTGATCGCCACACATTTGGAAAGAAAAATCATTTTGCCGGTCGTACCAAATCTGCCAGCCAATTCAGCAAGTCCATCATGCTTCTAGAAATCATATATAGGCTTTGTTGATTGTTTGAAGGTATTTCCAAAGGCAAATAGTTTTTTGCTTTGTAACTTCCAGCTAACTGACATTTTACATTCAGTATCCATGTTCAGTGACAGAGCAATAAATCACTTACATGTCGCAGCAAATAACTTCGTGTTCAGATATGCATCTGCATTGATAACAATCTTTGGTCACCCACACTTCATCAATTTTATGCATTTTTGAGACAATGTGCAGGTAACTGGAAAACACAAGTGCATTTTTTGGCAAACTAGTTAGCTGGAATATAGTATCCCAGTGAAAACATGGCTGGATTTATCCAACAAAAAGGTCCATAGGTCAAATCAATAGACCATAGGTGCAGGAGTAGGCTATTCAATCAATCAATCAATCAATCAATCAGTTTTATTCGTCACTTGCACATAAAGTGCAAGTGAAATGAATTTGCCAGCAGCGGTACAATAAAAAAGAACACACAAAAACACAATTAAAATTTAACACAAACATCCACCACAGCATTCATCACTGTGGTGGAAGGCACAACATTTGGCCAGTCCTCCTCCATTTCCCCCATGGTCAGGTCCTCAACCCCTGTAGCAGCCGCTGCGGGCGTCCAGATGTGTAGACAAGGTAAAGTCCAGGTAAGTCCTGAATCGGTTGCCTCCCCATTAGAGACCGCGGCTTCAAGAAGGAGAACGTTAAATCGGAAGTGGCAGTGATGCAGTTGAACAATGGGGACTATGAAGGCATAAGAGGGGAGTTGGCCAAAGTAGACTGGAAAAGGATCCCAGCAGGAATTACGGTGGAACAGCAATGGCAGGAATTTCTGGGCATAATCCGGAAGACGCAGGATCAATTCATTCCAAAAAGGAAGAAAGATTCTAAGGGGTAGTAGGAGGCAACCGTGGTTGACAAGAGAAGTTAGTGATAGAATAAAACTAAAAAGAAGAAGATGTATAACATGTATAAAGTCAAATGTGTGTACCCCTGAAGGCAGGCCGCGGGTGAAATTCTTATGGGCATCAAGGAAATGGCAGAAGAGTGGAATAGGTACTTCAAGCATGAAATTCCCTTCCGATAAATCCATGTTGACTTGGACTATCCTTTTACTTTAGAAACTGCTAGCCCAATGCCCCATTATTACCTCTTTAATAATTGACTCCAGCAGTCTTTCCAGCACACCAAAATCAGGCCTAACTGGTCTGACTGTTTCTCTCTCGCTCCTTTCGTGAATAGTGGGTTATCATTAGCTATCCTCCAATTCACAGGAACTGATCCTGAATCTATTGACATTGGAAAGATGATCACCAATGCGTCCACTATTCTAGAGCCACCTCCCTGAGGACCCTGGGATGCAGACCATCAGGGCACAGGGAATTTATCATCCTTCAGTTCCCATTAGCCTACCCAATACTATTTCTCGTCTAATGAAAATTTCTTTCAGTTCCTCTACCCCCTTAGATCCTCTGTCCTCCACTACATCTGGGAGATTGTTTGTGTCTTCCTTAGTGAAGACAGATCCGAAGTACTGTATCAACTCTTCTGCCATTTCCTTGTTGCCCATAATAATTTCACCCGTGTCTGCCTTCAAAGGGACCCACATTTGACTTTGCTAACTCTTTTTCCTTAACATATCTAAAGAAGCTTTTACTGTCCTTCTTTATATTCCGGCCAGCTTCCTCTCGTACTTCATCTTTCAGCCCTATTGCCCGTTTTGTTTCCTACTGTTGTCCTATGAAAGTATCCCAATCCTCGGGCTTCCTCGCTACTCTTTGCTGTGTTATACATCTTTTCTTTTAGTTTTATTCTATCCCTAACTTCTCTTGTCAGCCACGGTTGCCTCCTACTCCCCTTAGATCTTTCTTCCTTTTTGGAATGAAATGATCCTGCGTCTTCCGGATTATGCCCAGAAATTCCTGCCATTGCTGTTCCACCATCATTCCTGCTAGGAGTCCCTTCCAGTCTACCTTGGCAGCTCCCCTCTTCTTCTTCTTCTTTCGTGTGGGCGTGCACAGCCTAAAGTTGTTGGACAACTTGTTCTATTTGATCTTCCGTTTGTTGCACGTCGAGTTGATTGCATTAGTCGAAACAGTGCGGACCACATAAAGCTTGCAATCTTCCACCCCAGCCTCCCCTCTCATGCCTTCATAGTCCCCTTTGTTAAACTGCATCACTGACACTTCCGATTTAACCTTCTCCTTCTCAAATTGCAGATTAAAACTAATCATTTATGATCACTACCTCCAGAGCGGTTTCCTTTACCCCGAGTTCTCTTATCATATCTGGTTCATTGGACAACACTAAATCCAGAATTGCCTTTTCTCTGGTCGCTCCATTACAAGCTGCTCTAAGAATCCACCTCAGAGGCATTCTACAAATTCTCTTTCTTGGGGTCCTGAGCCACCTGATTTTCCCAGTCTACCTGCCTATTGAAATCTCCCATCACCACCAGTGGCATTACCTTTGTTACAATGCCAGTTTTAACTCCTACTGCAACTTACACCCTACATCCGGGCTACTATTTGGGGGTCTGTAGATAACACCAATTAGTGTCTCTTGCCTCTACAATTCCTCAACTCAATCCACAGTGACTCTACCTCGTCAGTCCCTATGTCTTCCCTCGCAAGGGATGAATTCCATCCCTCACCAGCAGAGCTACCCCCCTCCTCTGCCCACCTGCCTGTCCTTTCTCTAGGATGTATAACCCTGAATATTAAGTTCCCAGGCCCGATCCTCCTGCAGCCACGTCTCAGTAACCCCACAATGTCATATCTACCAACCTCTAACTGAGCCTCAGCTCATCTACTTTACTTCTTATACTTGCGCATTCATATACAATACTTTTAATTCCTTACGCATCTCACCTTTCACATCGATCCCTATTACACTTGGCCATACTCTCCTATCCTTTGTGAGCTTCCTTTCCCGTTAATTCTGGGGTCATTAACCATCCCTTTACTCTCTTTCCCTTTAACTCCGTCCTCGGACTATCAATAGAATAGTTTCTTTATTGTCATTGTAACATGAACCATGTACAACGAAATTGTAAAATGTCAGCCAGTCAGTGCACCATTCAAACATTTCTAAAAGCTAACGATACATACAAAGTAAAATATTTAAAAAGATAAACAACTAAATAAATATCATAAAAATAGCACGCATAAACACCCAGCCCTACATCCTTCTGTCGATTTCATTATGTATGTATCGCCCCTGCGTTCCTTGGCGGCTACATTTAGTGCCTTTATAGCAGTGGGGTAAAACTGTTGTTTTAAGTCTGTTTGTCCTTGTCCTTGTAGATCTGTACCGTCTGCCTGACGGTAACAGTTCCAACAGGGAGTGTCCGGGGTGGGAATGTCCTTTATAATACTCTGGGATTTTTTGATGCAGCGGGAACTGTGTAAGTCCTCCAAGGTAAGGAGAGGGCATCCGACAATCCTCTGGGCGTTGTCAATGGCCCTCTGGAACGCTTTCCCTGACCGCTGTGCAGCTGGTGTACCATACGCATACACATTGTTTAGTGGAGGCTCTCAATGGAGCACCGATAAATGACAGCAGCAGTCTCTGAGTGATGTTTTTCTTCCTGAG